>NC_091591.1:16360554-16365554 GCF_042767895.1 Penaeus vannamei | reverse complement strand
AATTCATGTTAAACAGACTGTAGTGTATACTAAAGATATACAATATTGCGTTCTTTATTATTATTCATTTCTGTATTCTATATCAAATAGTACGCTATGTATCAAATCTAACTGGATTCTATAAAGAATATACGGTATCCTATATCAAACACGTATAGGAAAAGTAGTTTATTCTTTTCTCTTGCCAAATACACAATCATAAAAGGCTCCCACTAACTGCTTTTGATATCATAGCATCATTAAAACTTTATCATTCAGTGCAGACGCAGCAGCAGTACCTCCAACAGTAATTAGACCATACTTTTAAACAAGAGAAAAGCTCATTCACTCCTACCTCTGGCTTTGTGTGTGATGATGTAAAGTCAATCATTATGGCATCATTAAAATCTTCTAATTCAGTGCGGAGATAACAGTACCTACAATGGCCATCCTTTTTCGACAGCACATCACAAAGGAAAGTTAATCCTATGCTGTGCTTTTGTGGAGAAGCATTGATGTATAGTCCGTGCTGTTGTTTTGGGACAAAGGAAAAAAATAGGTCATTAACGGTAGTAAATGGTAGTTACAAGTAATAATATCTAGAGGCAAAATAGTACTTGAAAAAAATGGAGTATGATTATAAACAAATACCACAAGGTAATTATGAACAGCAAGTAATAATATCTAGAGGCAAAATAGTACTTGAAAAAAATGGAGTATGATTATAAACAAATACCACAAGGTAATTATGAACAGCATTATAAACAGAGACTGTCAAATACAAAGTGTCGAAGATAAAGCATGGAGATAGTTGACTGGTTAAGCGAAGAATTATGTACAAGGAACCAAGGTCTAAATAAGTACTTGTATAGACCTTGCAAGGAACAGGAGTTGACAACCTCTACGACGAGGGTGAAAGGAGAATCAGAGAGACTGAACAAGGAACAAATAGTAAAAGTCCAGATGAACCGCATTAAAGGAAATCACCAAAAAGTTATTTTCGCGAAATACTGCCGGTATGTCTACTGAATAATACTTTTTCGTTATTTTCGCAAAACGTGTTCTTAGAAGTCTTAAACTAGGCTGAATCAAGAGCTTCTCTGGTTGACACGAGAGAAACGGGAACCTCTTCTGGTTGATAGCAATGTAGTTTACTTTCACAAGTCCTTCAAAAACCTAATAGCATCAACATCTTCGATAATCTAACGATAATGTTTATTCCAGTAGCAAATAAAAAAAAAAAAAAAAAAAAAAAAAAGAGAAGTGACTGTTGCGGCAAGATAGCCAATGTTGATAGTGTATAGTCATATATCTGCGAAATAAGCAGAATAACAAAGAAAGAGAGTAATGGATAGTCTTCAGTCGATATATATATATATATATATATATATATATATATATATATATATATATATATATATATATATATATATTGTGAATGACCGTGCACGTAAATTATATCGCCTTTCAGTTCCCCTTTACCATTGTCAAGTAACTTTTACAACCTTTATAGAAGATTTTTGTAATATTTGAAATAACTTCTCCTGTCGTAGACACAAAATAGAATATCGAAATGACAAGGAGGGTCTCCTCTTGCTTGAGAATTAATTTTTTCAAAGTCCCAAGAAAATTCAAGGAGTCCTAGTTCTTTCTGATATTCCGTGAATCTAGATTTATAACTATTATGGTTAATAGGTGACAAAACACCATGTTGACAAAAGAACAGATCAGCAGACCAAAACAACATAAACAGTTATAACTTTCATGATTAATAGGTGACAAAACATCGTGTTGATAAAACAGCAGGTCAGCAGAACAAAATATATATACAGAAGTTACCCCGAAATAGAAGATTCGTTTTCTATCAAACGTCTTTTCAGCCAATCCTAGTTCGTATTCCAGAAAAAAAAATATCGATAAAATATACCAGAATACGTTCATTTCAAGAAAATTAGCAAATGATAAAAGAACGAGAGTGTGTGCCAACGAAAGTGGGATGGAGAGAGAATGCAAGACACACACTCGGAAAATGGGAACTGTGTCTTATGATGAGTCACTGGCATTACACTGGATACCTCTAGAGTGTATTTGAATTCGACACCAATGGCTTTTACTACGGTCGAATACTGACTGTGTCGTAATGTGCGGTTAGTGGATTTACTTCCCTTTTTTCCATCGTTTTCTGTTGCTTATGTTTCTGGTTCTTCTTCACTTCCTTCTTCTTTTCTTCCTTCTTTCTCTTTATCATCTTGATCGTCGTTATCATTTTTTCTCGTCCCCTTCATCTCTTTTTACTCTTTTTCTTTCTTTTTTTTATTTCTTGGTTATTTTCTCTTCCTCATTCTCTCTATCACTCTCTTCTTTTTATTCTCTTCGTTATTTTTTTAAAACCCTCGATTAGATTTCACTAATTAATATATTTTTCTTTGCCAAAACACTTAAATAATAGATACAACTGTTTATGATAAACCCTAGAGGCAAAGTTCCCGGATATACATATATATGTGTGTGTGTGTTTGTATGTATGTATATATGTGTGTGTGTTTGCATGTATGTATATGTTTGTGTGTGTGTTTGTATGTATGTATATGTTTGTGTGTGTGTGTTTGTATTTATGTATGTATATATGCGTGTGTGTTTGTATGAATATGTTTGTGTGTGTGTTTGTATGTATGTATATGTTTGTGTGTGTGTGTTTGTATGTATGTATATGTTTGTGTGTGTGTGTTTGTATGTATGCATATGTTTGTGTGTGTGTTTGTATTTATGTATGTATATATACGTGTGTGTTTGTATGTATGTATATGTTTGTGTGTGTGTGTTTGTATGTATGTATATGTGTGTGTTAGTATGTATGTATATGTGTGTGTTTGTAAGTATGTCTATGTGTGTGTGTGTGTGTTTGTATGTATCTATATGTTTGTGTGTGTGTTTTTATGTATGTATATGTTTGTGTGTGTGTTTGTATGTATGTATGTATGTGTGTGTGTGTTTGTATGCATGTATATGTTTGTGTGTGTGTTTGTATTTATGTATGTATATATGCGTGTGTTTGTATGAATGTATATGTTTGTGTGTGTGTGTGTGTTTTTGTATGTATGCATATGTTTGTCTGTGTGTGTATTTATATATCAATGCTCTAAGGGATGGTTATAATTTTTTTTCATTTTCATGTACACACAAAACTCACACTTAGGGGGGGGGAGAGAGAAACCCACACACACGCTTTTTAAATTCTATGAAAAATATCGGTGTCAGATCATATCGAGTGCTCAGTATCAGATACTGATACTGATACCTGGCCCTGATACTTGCTCCAATTGACAATGCTCCTGATCTTTTTCCCAAGAATGACCCCTGATTGTGAAAATGTCCCCCTAACGAGCATTTAAAAGGTAGCATAACTATCAGGAATATTTTCACAGGACTACCCAGGCTGTTGAAAGGGCCACGCCTGGTATCAACATTTTCAAATATACACTTTTACGGGGGGGGGGGAGCAAGTAAATAGAGTACTCTTTGCACGCGAGTGAAAATGTTGAAAATGTTGAGCCACCTGGAAGTAAATTTTGAAAAAGTAGTAGGAAATGGAGCATGGATTTGCCTACACAAGCAAAATTTCCATAAAAGTTTATTCATCTTTCCTTTTTCATATTTGTTATGTTTTCATGTATTATTGGCGTTGTACAGGATGGTCCGTGAACCAAATGGGATACATTGTGTTATTTTTATGAAGAAACAAAATACAATTATTTTTTTCCCAAAATCAAAATATACTAGTTTTACAAAAAAAAAAAAAAAAAAAAAAAAAAAAAAAAAAACATATTTCCAAGATTCGGATTATTTATCAGAATATATATCATATACAAGTGAACTACATCGACATGTGGTAAGTCAGATATCAATTGTTCAATATCATTCAACTTCTATAAAAAAAAAAATACTCTTTTTAGTACGTATTAGTACGACATAAATGCATCTGATATGACACTGCATTTACTTTTTATTACCGGTCGAGTACATTTCACAGTACATATTGCCAAGATGACGTGCAAGTCGATAAATAGTACAAAATTTTTACGTAACACTATCATATGAGATGAATGTCAAGAATATTTATATCTTGATATACGTACGTGTGTTGTTACAATCTAGCATGTTAGTTTCATTTTAGCGTTTAGAAATCTATTATTCTCCAACGTAGCTCCTGACAAAATATTAAAAATTTAATGAGTCAGTAATAATCAAATAACTTAATTTGGTAAATAGAGACCATTACAACAAAGGTGGAAATATGCATAACTGAGTATTGACTTCCCAAATAGTATTTAAGCTTGATATAAGTAATGAATTTAAATAATGAAAGTTCAGTAGGATAAGTCTGATATAACCACATCATTTCAAGACTTGCAATGTGACAAATGCAGAAAAAAAAGTTATTGCATTAATATCCACATATATACAAGACTCATAATTATAAATCGTATTCATGTTAATAAATGTGGAAAAGGTATGAATGAGAATGAATATCTTCGCAAAACAGATGAATCTGACCGATTTCGAATATATCTTCGTTTTGAATATATTTCTAACGAAGATATATTCGAAACCAGTCCAATATATCTCCTGTATTGTGAAGATATTCTCATTCATACCTTTTCTACTCGTAAATAGGCTACAGAAGTTATATCGCACCGTTAACTATATATCTTATCGAATTATTTAGTCCCATCCACACTACCAAACCACATACGACATATATCATAAAATCTATACACTCAACACAGTGTGATAAACAAACACATACCCTTCATTCAGTCTCATTCACCCTGTTTCTCCATCTATCGTTTCTTGTATCAGAGTTCACTGTGACAGACGTAAAAGAGGTGCAAAGGAAGCTACAATCACTTATGAATATATGTAATTCACGTATCTTGATATTTCATATGATTCCGGTTGAAGACTGAATTGAAAGGCCTCAGTTTACATGTCTCCTGTGGATATTCCATTCCTTTATCAGA
>NC_091591.1:16343054-16348054 GCF_042767895.1 Penaeus vannamei | reverse complement strand
GGAGTGGAGGCGAGCGAGAGCCACACAGAAGGAGGTGGAAGCGAGTGACATCCACACAGGAGGAGGTGGAGGCGAGCGACATCCACACAGAAGGAGGTGGAGGCGAGTGACATCCACACAGGAGGAGGTGGAGGCGAGCGACATCCACACAGAAGGAGGTGGAGGCGAGTGACATCCACACAGGAGGAGGTGGAGGCGAGCGACATCCACACAGAGGGAGGTGGAGGCATGTGAGATACACACAGGAGGTGGAGGAGTGGATCATCCACACTCAGACGTAATGGTCTAAGTACGTTCTGTTCTTTGTGCATTTGTTCAACGAGGGAGTAAATGAGGATTGTGATAATGATTCTGGTTCTTTCTCTCTCTCTCTCTCTCTCTCTCTCTCTTTCTCTCTTCTATTTTGTCTCATTTTTCCTTCTTTATGAATATATATATGTGTGTGTGTGTGTGGTGAGAGACAAAAAAGGCAAGAATAAATATCGATGGCAACTCTCAGAAAGGAAAAATTGAATAATGGCTTTTTTTTTTTTTTTTTTTTTTTTTTAAGAATATCAGGTTATACGAAAATAGATTAAATGATCACGCTGTCGACATCGAGCAAAAGTGATCATTATCTTATCAAAATGATGGTTATCTATATTTTATTTTTTTTTCTATTTCTATACTTTTATTGTCAATTTTGGAAGTCTAGATAATGATTGTAGGGTATTTATCCTTATTATCTTAATTACATAGTTGTTATAACTTTCAAAGATAATGATGATGATGATGAGATATTATTTAGAATCAATGAGAAAATGTTTTTTAATTGATTAGAAAAATATAAGTTATAATGCTTAAAGATTTTTTTCTCTCTGATAAGAAACTTTCAGTGAAATGTAAGATATAGTGTTTAAAGATTTGTTTCTCTCTAATAATAAGAAACTTCAAGAAATAGCATTAACTTCATTTTTTTTACAAAACCTTCAAAAATCGTTTCAACTCAACCCTTTTAAAAACACATTAATTCCAGACGAACCAAAAAATACACAAAAACCCCTTAACTTAAAACCCCGATAACAATACCACCCGCCCCTTTCTTCTTCAAACCCTTTCTCTCTGCTGTCAGCCGGACCCGAGAGGAGCATCCACAAGCCCCCCCCCCCCCCCCCCCTTAGACAGCTCACTCAAGACGAGAATCTAGACGAGAGCTGAAGTCCTGAAGTCCGCTTTTTGACGTCCCCCTGTTCTCCGCTCGCCGCCGACGTCAGGAGTGGGAAGGGGAAGCACCAGTGTATTCGTGGCTGTGGTGGAAGGGGCGTGTGTTGTGGACCTCGGCTGGGGATTCTGTTGCGTCGCGCGAGACTCGCTGGTAATATTGTGGTGCAGTTGTTTTTTTTCTACGTGTTGTTGGGGTGTTGTTAATTGTGTGCGTGTGCGTGTGTGTGTGTGTGTGTTTGTTTGTTTATGTGTGTGTGTGTGTTTGTGTTTATGTGCGTGTGTGTGTGTGTTTGTGTGTGTGTGTTTGTTTATGTGTGTGTGTGTTTATGTATGTGTGTGTGTGTTTGTTTATGTGTGTGTGTTTGTTTATGTGTATGTGTGTGTTTGTTTATGTGTGTGTTGTGTATGTGTGTGTGTGTGTTTGTTTATGTGTGTGTGCGTGTGTTTGTTTATGTGTGTGTGTGTGTTTATGTGTGTGGGTGTGCGTTTATGTGTGTGTGTGTGAGTTTGTTTATGTATGTGTGTGTGTTTGTTTATGTGTGTGTGTGTTTGTGTGTGTTAAGCTAGGATATTTTAAAGATAGGAAGTTGTCAAGGTAGGATATTTTTAAGATGTGATGTTGCCAAACTAGGATTTTTTAAAGACAGGATATTGTTAAGATAATATCCTAGCTTAAACACTGAGTATTTGTTCTTAAAAAGAACAAATTTCTCTCTCTCTCTCTCTCTCTCTCTCTCTCTCTCTCTCTCTCTCTCTCTCTGTCTCTCTCTCTCTCTCTCTCTCTTCCTCTCTCTCTCTCTCTCTCTCTCTTTCTCTCTCTTTCTCTCTCTTCCTCTCTTCCTCTCTTCCTCTCTTCCTCTCTTCCCCTCCTTCTCTCTCTCTCTCTTTCTCTCTCTCTCTCTCTCCCCTCTCTCTCTCTCTCCCCTCTCTCTCTCTCTCCCCTCTCTCTCTCTCTCCCCTCTCTCTCTCTCTCCCCTCTCTCTCTCTCTACCCTCTCTCTCTCTCTCCCCTCTCTCTCTCCCTCTCTTTATCTATATATCTATCTATCTATCTATCTGTCTTTAGTGCATAAGATAAACTTAAATCCTGACAGTGCCAAATTCATCCTCATCTGATGCAAACCACACATTCCCCACCAGGACAGTCTTCACCTTCGCCTCACCCCATTAAGAGAGTGCCAAGCAGTGCCACCTCCAGGGGAACGGAAGAAAATCGACTTCGTTCTTCTCCTAAAGAGTGCCAGGCAGTGCCACCTTCAAAGGAACGTAAGAAAATCCACCTCGTTTATCTGGAGAGTTCCAGGCAGTGCCACCTTCAAAGGAACGGAAGAAAAACCACTTCGTTCATTTGGAGAGTGCTAGGCAGTGCCACCTCCAAAGGAACGGAGCAACCACCACCTCGTTCTTCTCCTAGAGAGTGCCAGGCAGTGCCCCCTTCAAAGGAACGGACCAACCACCACCTCGTTCTTCTCCTAGAGAGTGCCAGGCAGCGCCCCCTTCAAAGGATCGGACCAACCACCACCTCGTCCTTCTCCTGGAGAGTGCCAGGCAGTGCCATTCGTCATGAGGCGATCTAGAGCGAGGCGAGACTGCGCGAACGAGGGGGCTGATGTTGACGTCCCGAGATGTATAGCGAGGGTCCAGCGACATCAGGTAAGGATGACGTCACTCTTTGCGAAGGATGATTACAGCCTTACGTTATGATGGTCGATGTGGATGGTACTGTCCATACTAGAAATCGCCTTTGTTGTTTTTTCACCGTCATTATGGAATTATATGGGTGATAATTCATTTCTGTCTATGTAATTCTTGGGTATTGTTTTTTCTTTTTCTTTTCTTTTTTCTTTAGTCTTTTTTTCTTTTTTCTTTTTTTTTCTTTTTTTTTTTTTTTTTTGCTCTAACTGGCAATCATCCTCATCATCATTATTATCATCACCCTCATTTTCAGCACCGACATCAGCCTTCTCTTTTTTTCTTCTTCCTCTCCTCCTCCCCCTCTTCCTCTTGCTTCTCCTTCTCCTCCTCCTCCTTCTTTTCTTCTCCTTCTCCTCCTTCTTTTTTTCTCCTCCTTCTTCCTCCTCTTCTTTCTCTCCTCCTTCTCTTCCTCCTTCTCCTTCTCTCCTTCCTCTTCTTCTTCTTCTTCCTTTTCTTCTTCTTCTTCTTCTCTTCTTCCTTTTCTTCTTCTTCTTCTTCTTCTTCTTCCTTTTCTTCTTCTTCTTCTTCTTCTTCCTCCTCCTCCTCCTCTTACTCCTCTTACTCCTCCTCCTTCTCCTCCTCCTCCTCCTCCTCTTCCTCATCTCCCTCTCCTCCTCTCCCCCTCTACACCCCCTTCCTCTTTCTCCCTCTCCCTCTCCTTCATCTTATGACCCAATTCCAGACTTTCTTCCTCTTTCGCCACACCTAAATCTTGCTAAATCATACATCACACACATGCACACACACACTCACACACACACCCACACACACACACACACACACCCACACACACACACACACACACACACACACACACACACACACACACACACACACACACGCACACATACACACATACACACACACACACACACACACACACACACACATACATATATATATATATATATATATATATATATATATATATATATATATATATATACATATATATATATATAACTTACCCAACAGGGATTTCCTCCCCCGCCCCCATTTGGCAACTGCTCTGTATTGGGATCATCTTTTGTCCCAATGTTGTTCTTTCACGTAATGGCTTCAAATGAGAGGGAATTTGTCCGTATGGCAAATCTGATGGCACGGAAATTGGCTTTGTTCAGGACATCGTGTGTGTGAGAGAGAGAGAGAGAGGGATGGAGGGGGAGGGGAGGGGCAGGGGGGGGAGGGAAGGGAGAGAGGGAGGGAGAGAGAGAGAGAGTGTGTGTGTGTGTGTGAGAGAGAGAGAGAGAGAGAGAGAGTGTGAGAGAGAGAGAAAGAGTGTGTGAGTGTGTTTGTGTGTGTGTGTGTGTGTGTGTGCATATATTGCATTAAAAATATAAAATTGACAATGAGGCATGAAATACAATCATAAATGATGGATCGTACAGGCTTATCTTCATCATTCATTATCGATACACACACACACACACACATACATACATACATATATATATATATATATATATATATATATATATATATATATATATATATATATATATATATATATATATTTATATTTATATATTTTTTTTTTCTTTTTTTGGGGGGGGGGTCAGAAATTATATAAAGATATGATATTCATCATCCTTACTGATATCAGTGACAGTAAGTTTACCCTTGCAGTTCTTAAACGGTTTGCCTTCCTTGGTTTTTACTTTACAAAAAAAGAATAATTACATTTTTTAATCACGATCAGATTCTTCTTCTACTCCTCCTCCTTCTCCTTCTCCTTCTTCTCCTTCTCCTTCTTCTTCTTCTTCTTCTTCTTCTTCTTCTTCTTCTTCTTCTCCTCCTCCTCCTCCTCCTCCTCCTCTCCCTCCTCCTCCTCCCTCCTCCTCCCTCCTCCTCCTCCTCCTCCCATCCTCCTCTGCTTATCCCTCCTCCTCCCCATCCCTCCTCCTCTTCCTCCCTCATCCTCCCATCCTCATCCTCCTACTCCTCTTCATCTTAGCTCTCCCTATCCTTCTCCTCCCCATCCTCCTCCTCCTCTTCCTCCTCCTCCTCCTCCTACTGCTACTCCTCTTCATCCTCCTCCCTATCCTTCTCCTCTCCCCCATCCTCCTCCTCCTCTTCTTCTTCCTCCTCCCTCCTTCCTCCTCC
>NC_091591.1:16329742-16332242 GCF_042767895.1 Penaeus vannamei | reverse complement strand
AAGCAACCAGTCACTGTGCAAATGGTGCAAGATTACCAGAAAGTTGTGTTGCAAAGTTAGGAGTCAGCAGAAAATAGTATCCTTGGCTTCTTACACAAATATGCAAGTTACCGTTGGTTCGCTTCGTCATTTTCTTTCGTTTTAAGCTTTTCTTTTTGCTTGTTCTCAATTCTTACTTTACTTGTTAACCTTGAACGAATGCAGGGTGTGTCTAGTGCTTTTATGAAATGCTAGTTGGTCTAGACAGTACACGACAGATTATTTTTTTCTTTCGTTTACTATGAAATGTTTGAAAGTAAAGTTCAACTTATCGAATAAGTTTTGCTTTTTTCCCTTTTAAGTTCCCACGTGCCCTCCCACATTTGAACTTTCGACAAATGCCACGCTCATTAGGCAACGCGCGTGGCCTGTATTGTGACAAGAGACACCATATCCGCCGCCGAATGCCGTTCGTGTCCTCACCATTACCATTTCCACATCCGTCATCATAAGCCATCGATAGCGCCGCTGTGTCACCACTCCTACTTCCTCCATGAACGCCAATCAAATTGCTCAAAAGGTCTTAACCGCATAATAAGCGGTAATTGTCGCTAATCGGGCGCCGGGCAGCCAGAGGGAGGAAGAAAAGTGACCAACCCCGCTGCCCTGTCGTGGGATTTAAAGTCCTTCTTCCCCCCGTGCCTTTCCCCTCATTTCTCGCTCCTCCTCCGCCTCCCTCTTCCCCCTCCCCCCCACCTCGCCCGGCCTTGAGGTGGGGGTGGGGGGTGGGGGGCGTCCTCGTTGCCTCCGCCAGCTGGGGGAGGGATGCTTCAATAAAACGACTGGACTAATTTGTTATCTTACTCCTTTTCCTCTCTCGATTTCTCTCTTTCTCTCTCTCTCTCTCTCCCTCCCTCCCTCTCTCCCTCCCTCCCTCCCTCCCTCTCTCTCTCTCTCTCCCTCCCTCCCTCCCTCCCTCCCCCCCTCCCTCCATCTCTCTCCCTCCCTCTCCCTCCCTCCCTCGCAAGGGCATGTCTTGGTCGTGTTGTGCGGTGACGTGGTGGCGGCGGGCGTGGCGAGCGGGAGGGTGGTTCGCCGGCGAGACACGTGCTTCGGCGTCTGGGCGAGCGCGAGAGCGGAGGTGAGCTTGACAGTGCCTGAGGAGAGTGAGGTGGACGAGGGCGCGCAGGGAAGGCGTGATCTGTCGCGGGGTATACACACAGGACGGATTTGGCGCGGCGGTGCTGGCACGGGCTGCGGCGGCGGCGGGCGAGGGCCGAGGCAGTGCTGTGTGTGGTGGCAGTGTAGCCCTCGCGAGTGTCGTTGGCGGTCGCTTATGTTCTGATACTCCTCGCCATGTTTTCCTGGCTCAGCAAAGACGAGAGGAAGAAATGCCACCTGCAGGCGTGCGAGACGGTGCTGGAGGGGCTGAAGAATGTCTACAAGAACAAGGTGCTGCCCCTGGAGAAGCACTACAACTTCCAGGACTTCCACTCGCCGCCCCTGGACGACACCGACTTCGACGCCAAGCCCATGATCCTCCTGGTGGGGCAGTACTCCACGGGTAAGACCACCTTCATCCGATACATCCTGGAGAAGGACTTCCCCGGCATCCGCATCGGGCCGGAACCCACGACGGACAGCGTGGTGGTGGTGATGCACTCGGAGCGCGAGGGCGTGATCCCCGGCAACGCCCTGGTGGTGGACCCCAAGAAGCCGTTCCGCCCGCTCGGCAAGTACGGCAACACGTTCCTCAACAGGTTCCAGTGCTCGCAGCTCAACTCCAACGTGCTGAAGGGCATCACGGTGGTCGACACGCCGGGCATCCTGTCGGGGGAGAAGCAGAGGATCGACAGAGGCTACGACTTCCACGCCGTGCTCGAGTGGTTCGCCGAGCGCGTCGACCGCATCATCCTGCTCTTCGACGCCCACAAGCTCGACATTTCCGACGAGTTCCGCTGCTTCCTGGAGCGCCTTCGGGGCCAGCACGACAAGATCCGCATCGTGCTCAACAAGGCGGACATGATCGACCACCAGCAGCTCATGAGGGTGTACGGCGCCCTCATGTGGTCCCTCGGCAAGATCCTCAACACGCCCGAGGTCGAGCGCGTGTACGTCGGCTCCTTCTGGAACCAGCCGCTGCGCTACGACATCAACCGGTCGTAAGTACAGCCCTTTCGCCCTCGTTCTCACGCAGCTTCCTCTCCCTCGCAGGTTCTCATATCACGGCCTCGTCCCCTGTCTCGGTTCTCTGTTTGTTTGTTCTCTCTCGCGCTCGGGTTGTCGGTGCTTGTTCACTCTTACATCATGTTCTCGTAGCTTGTTCACTCTGTTCTCGTAAAGCATTTTCACCCTCCCACTCGGTTCTCGAATAACCTGTTCATCCTCATGAACGGTTCAAAGGTCGTTGCTTCTTCCTCATAAACGGACGTCGGGTCGCTCCCCTCATCCTCATAAACGGACGTCGGGTCGCTCCCCTCATCCTCATAAACGGACGTCATCTCGCCCCTTCCTCCTCATG
>NC_091591.1:16317242-16324742 GCF_042767895.1 Penaeus vannamei | reverse complement strand
TGTTTGTATGGGTGTGTATGTGCGTGTGCGTGCGTGTGTGTGTGTGTGTGTGTGTGTGTGTGTGTGTGTGTGTGTGTGTTTACTTATGTGCCTATGTTTGTATGTGTGTGTTTATTTGTGTATCTATGTTTGCATGTGCATGTGAGTGTGTGTGTATGTGCTTGTGCGTGTGTTTATGTGTGTGTCTATGTTTGTATGTGTGCGTTTGTTTGTGTGTGTGTAAGTATACATGATATTGAACATGTATGGGTATCCAAGACCATGTTTGCCTTCTTATGCATGAACGCCTGTTGGGGTACCCATGTGTGCCGCCTTTGTGTAAAAGCCTCAACACTACTGTTCATGCATCTGCTTTCTAAAATTTATTAGTATCACCAACAACATTCTCTCGCAGCTGAGTCTAGCGGTTTTTAAAAGTCCAAACCTTTTTTTTTTTTTTTTTTTTTTTTTTTTTGGCGCTGTTTTCTTTCGTCCGCGTGAGAATTTGCAAAGTATCTGCACTCAATGATTGCATTCACAGTCCGACTCGACCCGCTGCTCGCTCCTTAGAGAACGCTGCACCACAAAGGATCATCTTGTAGAATCAAAAACAATATGGCGAATCGATCTTGCACCGTCTCCCATTCACAACCTCCCCATTCTCCTTGCGTTTCCCACGTTGCAGAGAACCCCGTTGTGGCAGAGCTTGCAATGGCTCTGTAAAGAGATATGATTATGAAGTTCTTGTTGCACTTCCCCCCTTGTTGTGATAAGCTAGACTAAGGCGATACTCCCGCCATGTACGAGATCTCGGTTACACTCGCCATGGCCTCGGGAGATATTCAAGACCGGCAAAAGATCGATTTTTTTTTTCCTTTTTCTTTTTTTTAGGTATTTAGATTTATGTTATTATTCTTGCTGTTTATTTATTTATTTATGTGTGGCTTTTAGTTGTATGTGTTTAAGGTATTAAGATATATATTATTATTCTTGCTGTTTATTTGTTTATTTATTTATTTGTGGTTTTTAGTTATACGTGTTTATTTATGTTTTTTTTTTTTGGGGGGCTTGTTTTTTTTTTTCTTTCTTTCTCTCATCCTCCTCTCTTCCTCTTCTTCCTTCTCTTCCACTTTTTCCTCTTCTTCTTCTTTCTCATTTTCTTTAACCTCCTCTACCTATTCCACCTCTTCCTCTTCCTCCTCATCCTCCTTATTATCTTCATCATTATCTTCTTTTCTTCTTCTTCCATCCTTTACCTTCCCATTCCCTCGTCGACCCTTTCCTCCTCCTCTCAAAATATTTACCTACTGTCTCCTCTTCTCTCTCTTCTCTTTTAATTCATCTTCATCCTTTTCTTCTTCCTCGTTTTCCCCATCTCTTTTCCTTCTCCCTGTCTTCTCGTCTTCGTTTCCTCCTTCTTCCTCTTTACACCCTTCTCCATCTCCTCATTCGCCTCCCTCTTCACCTCCTCTTCTTTTCCTTCTCCTATTTCGTTTCCTTAATCTCTCTCTTCTTCTCTCTTCTTCCTCTTCCTTCCTCCTCCTCTTCTCCCTTCCTCCTCCTCCTCCTCCTCCTCCTCTTTCCTTTTCTTCACATTCCTCTCCCCTTCTTCCTCTCCTTCTTCTCCCTCTTCCTTCCCCCTTGTTCCTCCTTCCTCCTCCTCCTCCTCCCCTTCCTTCCCTCCTTCCTCTTCTTTCTTCCTTCCTCCTCCTCCTCCCTTCCCCCTTTCTTCCTCCTTTTCTCTTCCTCACTCCCTCCTCCCTCCTCCTTCACCTCTTTTCCCTCCTCCTCCCTTCCCCCTTCTTCCTCCTCCTCCTCCTTTCCCCCTCTCTTCCTCATACTCACCTCTTCCCCCTCTTCCTCATCCTCCTTCCTCTTCCTTCCTACTTCACTTCTTCCTCTTCCTTCCCCCAATTCCTCCTCCTTTCCCTCCCCCCCTCTTCCTTCCTCCTCCTCCTCCCCCTCCCCCTCCCCTCCTCCCCTCCCCCCCTCTTCCTCCTCCTCTTCCTTCCTCCTCTTCCTCCAACTCCCCAACAAACACGGATTTTCGTTTCTCTTCCTTTGTTAAGCGATCACGTGACCACAGCTGGTTTTATCGTCCTCTTCGCGACGAGTCAACAGCTGGTGGGAGATTCGATCATTCGTCCGTTTGCTTTCTCTCTCCTTCTGTCTTTATTTCCTTTATTTATTATCTACGGTTTTGTTGGGATTTTTTTTTGTGTTGTTCGTCTTTTTGTTTTGCGTTCGTTTTCTTTTTTTCTCTTTCTGTTTTTTATTTGTTTTGTTTATTATCGCCCGTTGTGTTGTGATTTTTTGTGTGTTGTTTGTCTTTTTGTTTTGCGTTCGTTTTCCTTTTTCTCTTTCTGTTTTTTATTTGTTTTGTTTATTATTAACTGTTTTGTTGTGTTTTTTTATGTGTTATTTCTCTTTTTTGTTTTTTTCTGTTTTATATCGTCGTTCAGTGTCGTGGTTTTTTTTTTCGCGTCTTTGTGGGTCTATCTGTTGTTGCTGTTTTTTTTTTTTCTCACTCTCTTTCTCTCTCTCTTGCTTTCTTTCTTTTCGTTTCTCTTCTTCTCTAATTGTTTTCCCGTCCGTCTCTCACACCACATCTTTTTTTTTTTTAATCTGTCTCTCCTCGTGCCGATCCTCCTCCTCCTCGTGTTCATCCTCCTCCTCCTCCTCCTTCTCCTCCCCTTTTCTCTTCCTCGTTTTCTTCTTCCTCTTCTTCTATCTCCATCTCATCCTCTTTCTCATCTTTCTCTCTTCCTCCTCTTCTTCCTCCCTCCTCATCATCATCATCATTATCTTCTCGTCCTCTTCCTTTCTCCTCCCCCCCTCCCCCACCTAATCCTCCCTCCTCCTCTTCCTCCTCCTCCCCTAATCCTCCTCCCTCTTCTTCCTCCTCATCCTCTTCTCGACCGTCTCTCCCCTCCCCTCCTCCTCTTCTTCTTTCCCTTCCCTCTCCCCTCCTTCTCCTCTTCCTCCTCCCTCCTCCTCTCCCTCGTCGTCGTTGTCCTTCTCCTCCCCCTTCTCCTCTTCTTACCCCTCCTTCACCTCTTCTTCCTCTTCCTCCTCCTTCTCTCTTCTTCCTCCTCTTCCTCTTCCTCTTCCTCTTCCTCTTCCTTCTCCTCATCTTCCTCTTCCTCCTCCTCGTCTTCCTCGCCCTCCTCTTCCAACGCCTCCTTCCTCCCACCCTGTCTGTCTGTCTGTCGATCTATCTATCAATTTGTCCATTTGACAGACTACCTAACTACCTTTTGCTGCACCTCCTTCCTCTCTCTCTGCCTTCCTTTTCTTGCTTTCCTTTCTCATCTTTCTCTAATCTTTCTCTCTCTCTCTCTCTCTCTCTCTCTCTCTCTCATTCTCTCTCTCTCTCTCATTCTCTCTCTCTCTCTCTCTCTCTCTCTCTCTCTCTCTCACTCTTTTAATCTCTCTCTCTTTCTTTTCCCACCTCCCCTCCCTCCCCTCCCACATTAACTCCTCTCTTCCCACTCCACCCACCTACTCCCTCCCTCCCTCCCCCTCCAAGAACCTCCCCACCCACCCCTCCCCCTCGTCCCTTTCCCTAACCCCTCCCCACCTACTCCTTTCCCCTCCCTCAGTCCCTAACCCCTCCCCTCCCACCCCACCCTCCCTTCCCCCCCTCTCCCGCAGCGCATGGTACACTCGTCACCAGAACCGAGGGCATTGGGGCAGGAAGTCCGAGGGGGCACTGGGCACCTTCCCCTCACACATCATGCGGTTAATTGGTCCTTTGAGGTCTTGTTCGGGCGTGGGCGGGGTTTTCGCGGCTGGTGCACGGGCGTCTGGAGACCTCGGGGATGTTGTCGTTTAAGGAGACTTCCCCCCGAGAGAGAGAAGGAGGGGGAGGGGTGGGTGGGGAGGGGGGCATGAGAGAAGGAGGAGGGGGAGGGGGAGGGGCACGAGAGAAGGAGGAGGGCGAGGGGGGCGCGAGAGAGGGAGGGAAGGGGGAGGGGGCGGGTTTGTGGGAGGGGGAGGGGGCGGAAGGAGGTGAAGCTGTAGGGGGAAGAGGGGTGTTCGTAGGGTTCGCCTCGAGTGATTTTTCTTTTTTTTTAGTTTTTGTTTTATCTTTTTTTTTTTGGGGGGAGCTTTGTTTCCTTTTTTATAATGTTTTCTTTCTATTTTTTTCTGTGTGTCTGCCTCTTTCTTTCTATCTGTATCTATCTGTCTATCTCCTTGCTCTCTCACTCTCTCTCTCTCTCTCTCTCTCTCTCTCTCTCTCTCTCTCTCTCTCTCTCTCTCTCTCTCTCTCTCTCTCTCTCTCTACCCGTCTGTCTCCCCCAACCCCCACCCTCTCTCTCTCTCTCTCTCTCTCTCTCTCTCTCTCTCTCTCTCTCTCTCTCTCTCTCTCTCTCTTTCTTTCTTTCTTTCTTTCTTTCTTTCTTTCTTTCTCTCTCTCTCTCTCTCTCTCTCTCTCTCTCTCTCTCTCTCTCTCTCTCTCTCTCTCTCTCTCTCTCTCTCTCTATCTATCTATCTACCAACCTATATATCTATCCATCCATCTACCTTCTATATATCTGCCCATTTACTTACCTATCTGTCTATCTGTCTCTTCATCCATCTATCCACCTATCTGTCTGTCAACCAATCTCCCTATCTATTTGTCTATTCATTTATCCATTTATTTATATTTCTATCTATCTATGTATCTACCTACCTACCTATCTATCTATTTATTTGTCTATCTATCTATTTATTTAATTTTCTATTTGTCTACCTGTCTGCCTCTCAGCTTGTTGTATCTCTCCTCTTTCTCTGCCGACTTTGGAGAAAGGAGGAAAGGGTAAGGAAAATAGGAAGAAGGGGGATAGAGAGAGGAGGAGAAAAGGGAAGGAGGATGGAGAGAAAGAGGAAAGGGTGGAGAAGAGAGAGAAATGGAGATAAAGGGAAAGAAGGGAGAGAGGTAGCGAAATGGGAAGGGAAAGGAAATGGAATGAGAAAGGAAGAGAAAAAAGAGAGAGAAGAATAGGGAAGGAAGGATAGCAGATAGAAAGAGGAAAAGAAAGAGAGGAAAAGAGAGATAAGTTAGAGAAGATTTAGGATTAGTGATAAAAGGAGACACGATGAAGAGAGAAAGGGGAAGAGAGAGACGAAGAAGCCAAAACGAAGACAGAGAAGGCGACAGCATAAAAATCTTTATTTTCTTCTTCTCTATCTCCATCACTATCATCATCTTCCGAGACTCTGTTGCCTCTTCTTCTCTTATTGTTTCTGATCTTTATCGCCAAATTCCTCTTCGCTATGACTTCACCAGGAACGGCTTTTGGGTCTTGAGTCCTCGTCAGGCTTGCATCGAGTCGTTCTCTCCTGTTCACCTCTTCCTATTATTGTAGTCTATTTAGTACATTATTCCCTCTCTCTTTCTTCTTCTTCTTTACACCTTTTATCTTAATACCTTCTAGTCATTATTTTATCCCATTTAGTATATTATTCCATCTCTCTTTCTTCTTCTTTTCCATCTTTTATCTTAATAAATCGTAAAATACCTTCTGGTCCTTATTGTATCCTATTTAGTACATTATTCCATCTCTTTTTCTTCTTTTTTTCCAACTTTCATCTTAATAAATCGTTAAATACCTTCTAGTTCTCATTGTATCCCATTTAGTAAATTACTCCATCTCCTTTCTTCTTCTTCTTTTCCTTCTTATATCGTAAAATACCTTCTAGTCCTTATTGTGTCCTATTTACTACATTTCTCCATCTCTCTTTCGTCTTCCTCTTTACACCTTTTATCCTATTTAATACATTATCCCATCTCTCTTTCCTCTTCTTCTTTTCCATCTCTTATCTTACTAAACCGTAAAATACCTTCTAGTCCTCATGTGATAGCCCCTCTTCGAGCCTCGGCGTCACACCCTCATTGTTTACATAGCTTCATTAGCGATGCCACGCCCCCTCGATGGCGGCCGATGCTCGTGAAGCCCTTGTGCGAGGAAGGGTCGCCGTCTGGGCTTAGGCAGCGTGCTTGCTTATACGTGTACTTACGACATAGTTAAATACATACAAACGCACACACACACACACACACACACACACACACACACACACACACACACACACACACACACACACACACACACACACACACACACACACACACACACACACACACACTCACACTCACACAGACACACACACACAGATATATATATATATATATATATATATATATATATATATATATATATATATATATATATATATATATATATATATGATATTCATATATATAATATATATATACGTATATATATATATATATATATATATATATATATATATATATATATATATATATATATATATATATACATATATGTGTATGTGTGCTGTGTGTATATATATATATGTGTGCGTGTGTGTGTGTGTGCGTGTGTGTATGTGTATGTGTATGTGTGTGCGTGTCATAGAATGCGTGTGTATATTTATCTTCGAGTCCACGCGTCACATGACACCTTTCACAAGACTTTTATACCTCCAGCTCAAAACAAAATATAAACAGAAGTGGTGCCATGAACTCTTTAATCCTTTCGAATTTTAAAACCCAAACCCCTTTACTCCCGTATCTCCTACTTATCTCCAACTCGCCCCACTTAGATCACGTATCCCACCACCATTGCAAAACTACATAAAAAAGAGAGTGAGAAGGATGAACCGTATCCATGTTGACAAATGTAGAAAAAGGTATGAAAGAGACTGGATATCTGGATATATGGATATCTGTTGTATTGTGAAGATATCCAGTCTCATTCATAACTTTTCTACATACGCAAAAAAAAAAAAAAAAAAAAAAAAAATATATATATATATATATATATATATATATATATATATATATATATATATATATATATATATATATATTGCATGAGAATGAGAATAAGAATAATGATTATAATAATAATAATGATGATGATAATGATACCAATAATGATGATTAAAGTGATGATGATAATGGTGATGATAATAATAATGGTGATGATAATAATGATAATAGTGATAAATATGATAAGAATGATGATATTAACAATGCCAATAAAAAAACAATAATAATCATAATACTAATTACACTATATTACAAATTATATTGCAAGAGAAGAGTGGAATGAAATTATCCAAAAAGGTATGAAAGAGACTGGATATCTGGATATGTGGATATTGCATTGTGAAGATATCCAGTCTCATTCATACCTTTTCTACATACATAAAAAAAATTATATATATATTGCAAGAGAATGTATTATATTGCAAGAGAAATTATATTATATATATCAAATATATCAAAAATGTATTATATATATTAAAAATATATTAAAATATGTTAAAAATTAAAATATATATATAAAAATGTATTAAAAATGTATTATATTGCAAGAGAAGAGTGGAATGAAATTATGCAAAAAGGTATGAAAGAGACTGGATAGATGGATATATGGATATTGTATTGTGAAGATATCCAATCTCATTCATACCTTTTCCACATACGTAAAATATATATAT
>NC_091591.1:16309742-16314742 GCF_042767895.1 Penaeus vannamei | reverse complement strand
AGAGGGATGGTGTATATAAACACGCAAGCTTTACATACCAGCGGTCATACTTACATAAATATCCAAAAGAGAAGAAAATAAAACTAAAATCATTGCATACAAATAATTAGCATTTTCTCCTATTGAAAAATAAAAACAAAATTAATTCAACGAGGGGGAAAATTTACACAAACCATCCCTCGTTATTAGAAAACCTAAACCTCAAAAAACAAATTATAAAAAAACAAACGTAACGCACAGGATTAAAAAATAAACAAAGTGCTTGCGCAGCGTAGCCTTGACAAGCAAACAATCATTGATTGTCAGGAGCAACTATGATAATTATGGTGATTAGCCTTTTAAGTGTCTGCATATTTGCGTAACCCCGAGTGCAAGGGTCAGAAGTTAGTCAGTTCAGTTATTTATATCCTGAAGGCGTTAGATGCGAAGAGAGGGAATTTATGTGAAGAAATATGGCTGACGTGAGGGGATACGGCGTAAAGTAAATTGTAAAAAGTAAACAAGAAAGTGAATTGCAAATGATAAAGTGAATTGTGAATAGGAAAGTGAATACCAAAGTAATGATTTGTTAACGAGATAACTATAAATGATGAAACAGAAAAAAAAAATCCATAAATAAAGAGATATAAACGAAACGATAAGAAATACACGAATGTATTGCTGAATTTATGGATAAATTTGGAGAAACAATTGATTATTTTATCGGAGTAACAAAAGAGATCTGGTATACTGAGAGAAATATGAAATTCTAATTTTTAAAACACTTCTATCCCCTTCTCTCTTTCTCTCTTTTGTCCCCTTTTTCTTTTCATCTTGCTGTAATTACCATAGTCTTGAAAATTCATCACATTTATCTTGCCAGCTGTTAACGTTTTCTTTAATAATGTTGTTTTTATCACAACTTTTCGTCACCCCTTACTGTTGTTGCTAACATTGTTCGTGTTGCAGTATCTTCATCATCATTAAGAGTAGTTTAGTTGTTGTTAATATTATTATTATTATTATTATTATTATTATTATTATTATTATTATTATTATTATTATTATTATTATTATCATTGTTATCATTATTATTATTATTATTATTATTATCATTATTATTATTATTATTATTATCATTATCAATGTTCTTATTATTATTATTATTATTATTATTATTATTATTATTATTATTATTATTATTATTATTGTTATTGTTATTATTATTATTATTATTATTATTATTATTTTATTATTATTATGATTATCATTATTACTGTTATTATTATTACTGTTGCTGTTGTTGTTGTAATTTGATACAGCTACAAGCCCTCTTGCTTATATTTTGATATTAAAAACAGATAATCATCTTGATGATAGTAATATCACGACATGAGAATGAGAATAAGAATAATTATTATAATAATGATGATGATGATAATGATACCAATAATGATGATTAAAGTGATTATGATAATGGTGATGATGATAATGATAATATTGATAATAAATATGATAAGAATGGTATTAACAATGCGAATAAAACAATAATAATCGTAATACTAATTACTGCAATAAAAATGGTAATGATAATGATAATGACAATGATAAAGAAATACCAATGAAGATGGAGGCAGTAAAATTATTGTAATAACAGTAATGATAGTGATAATTGTAACAATAATCATAATTATAATGGTAGAAAACGATAATAATAATGATAATAGTAAAAATGATGATAACAATAGTAATAATTATAAAGATGATAGTTATAATGACTATAATAATGATATCAACAATACTGATAATGATAATAGTATTAATGAAAAGGATGATTATAGCAATAATAATGATTATGATAAACCTAATGATAGTTTTTTTTATCTATTGCAATAATGACTGTAATAATGACATTTATTATTGTTATTATTATTATTATCATTGATTATTTATTATTTTTATAATTTTAACTATCATTATAACTGTTATTGTTGTTATTATTATTATTAATGTTATAATTATTATTATTATCACTATCATCATCATCTTTATCATTGTTATTATTATAATTATCATTATTACATTTATCATTATTATAACATTTGTTGTTATTATCTTTATCATTATTTTTATTATAATTATTATTATCATTATTTTATTAGTAATGTTATCTGATAATGCCTTTTATTATTATCAATGTTTTTTTTTACTATAACCTAGTAACTAGATTTATCATTATTGTCATTATTATTATTATTGTCGTCGATACCATTATTGACAACCACATCGTTGTTATTTTTCTGTTTTCATAATTGCTGTTTCTATTATTATTATGCACATTGGTGTCAGTGCTTTCAAATAAGATATATATATATATATATATATATATAAATATATATTTATATATATATATATATATATATATATATATATGTATTTTTTTTTTTTTTTTTTTTTTTTTTTTTTTTGTGTGTGTGTGTGTGTGTGTGTGTGTGTGTGTGTGTGAGTGTGTGTGTGTGTGTGTGTGTGTGTGTGTGTGTGTGTGTGAGTGTGTGTGTGTGTGTGTGTGTGTGTGTGTGTGTGTGTGTGTGTGTGTGTTTTCCTGTGATTTTTTTTTTTTTTTTTTTTTTGTCACGCAATCATCGCCTGTTTTATTGTCTTCTCTCTCTCGCTTTCTGCCCTGTTCTACTCTATTATTCATTCCTTTTCTACTTATTTGTGTATCTATTAATTTACTTATTCGTCCATTTTGTTTATATATTTGGAAAGAGGGAGAAAGCGATCATGCTACAGAATAACTTTGTTATATCAGTAAAAAGGAGAGATAGAGAGGTAAATAGTAGATAGATATAGACAGACAAACAGATAGATAGATACATAGGTAGGTCGATGACAGACAGACAGAATGACAGAATAACAGATAGACAGATAAACAGACAGACAGATAGATAGACAGATTTCTAGACGCGTCGACAACTAAATACAAAGAGAAATATATAGACAAACAGAAAGGTTGCTTATAGGTAGACAGGTAGTGGGTAGGCAGACAAACAGATAGATAAATACATAGGTAGATATACAGATAAATGACAGACAGATTGATAGATGGACAGATTGAGAATCAAGGTAGATATAGAGATAAATGATAGACAGATAGATTGATATGCAGATGGAGAATCAGAAAACTAGATATTTATCCTTTTCTAACTTATTCCAAGAAATACATTTGGACATGTTCAGAATTTTTGAGAAATACGTTTGATATTTTCAATTGTCTCCCCTACCTACCTCTATGTCTAGGCCACCCTCCACCCCCACCCCCCATCCTTCACCTCAAAGCCTAGGAACTTCCCTCAACCCCCCCCCCCCAAAAAAAAAAAAAAACACGCCATTCATAAAAATAATAAATAAATAGATAAATAAATAAAACTTAAAACATCAGTTTTCACAATGCACAGTGATTGTGCGTCAAATAAATCCAATAATAATTGCACCAATACTTACAAATACTTATAAGCCTTATAATGAGTCTTACGATATATTCAGGATTCTGTTAGCTTGACTGTTGTAACGGTTTTTAACGGTTTTTCCGTGACCGTTTGGGGTTTGAATCTAATATCGAGCAACAGCTGTTCGTGAGCTTAGAATAACAGGTATTAATAGCAAACTTTTACTGGTAATTTCTTTGTTTTTTTAAGAGGAATGTCATTGATTTTCTTTTATATTATAAGTTTGGTTGGTTGGATTCCGGAGAGTAATATCATATTAAGAGAGAGAGAGAGAGAGAGAGAGAGAGAGAGAGAGAGAGAGAGAGAGAGAGAGAGAGAGAGAGAGAGAGAGAGAGAGAGAGAGAGAGAGAGAGACAGACAGACAGACAGACAGACAGACACATACAGAGAGTTTGAAATAGAGAGGAAGAGAGACAGATAGACAGACATAACGAAAGACAGACGAGAACAACAACAACAACAAAAATAATAAATAAAATAAAGTTAAGAAAAAAACAAGGTTAGCCAATAACTGCAGCTTCCCTTACCCCCCCCCCTGCAGCTTCCCTTACCCCCCCCCCCCTGCAGCTTCCCTTACCCCCCCCCCTGCAGCTTCCCTTACCCCCCCCCCCTGCAGCTTCCCTTACCCCCCCCCCCGTTCATCTCACCTCCTCGGCCACCTCTCGGAGCCAAACCGGAGCCACAAAATGCTGGCGTCTGGATCTTACTGTATTTACGGTCACATACTTGCGGCAGTCTGCAGGAAATGTTGTGTCTAGTGAGATATGTAGGCGAGATGAAGTGGCTTCCGTCCACATATAAGGTAAATAAAAGACCTTTTTCAAATATTTCTCTTAATCCCCTGAGACCCGCGTGGCTCGTAAGGAAAGGGAGAAAAGGAGAGAAATCGAGAGATAAAAAATTCTTTCGGAGGAAATTCTTCCAATTTTTTTTTTTTTTTTTTTTGCGGTTGGGGGGTGGGGGTGGGTAGGGATAGGGAGGGGGAGGTGCTACGCTAAATTTATCTCCATTCTTTCTATCTCTTCTTCTTCCTGTTTCCCGTTTTCTGTTTCAAGTGTCACGCCCACATTTCCACCTCGTATTCCAACTCTTCTAACAACGATTAATTTCCCTTGATCATCGATTTATTTAAGAAAAAAATCAGGAAATACTTAAAAAAACAACAACGTATTAGTGGGTTTTCCTGCAGACAAGAAAATGGCACTTAGACCGGTGTTTGTCTGAACTTGTTTGCTAAAATGTGGGAAAGTGAGATTCCTCTGCCATTCCTCGGGGCATGCAGGGAGCTTCTGAATTGAAAGGGAATTAAAGAAACACGGAAGAAAGGTGAGAAAGGTGTTGTCTGGGATTCTGTTTCCGGCTGTGGACACTGACGACTGTATATACATATCTACTGTACGTACCTACATGCACACAAGGATACATACATATGAATATATATATATATATATATATATATATATATATATATATATATATATATATATATATATATGTATATATATATATATA
>NC_091591.1:16287242-16304742 GCF_042767895.1 Penaeus vannamei | reverse complement strand
TTTTCTTTGGTATTTTCGTGTGCTCTCACGGGAGTGTGCTAACAAATCGATGTTTATATGACTAAAATCAAACTTTAGATGAACATTATTTGAGTGATTTCGAACACGGATTAAGTACATCTTCCAAGAACAGCGATGACATAGTTTAAAGCACAGATGCCCATGACAGCAGGTGTGGAAATGAGACTAGTACACGCCAAAGCTAGCGCAGACAGGATAGTGACGGCGTGACACAGGCATGCAAGCTGTAACGAGACGAGCATGCAAGAGTGCAGCATCATATTGCAAGGGTGAGATATGCAAAAGAGAAGAAGAAGAGGAGGAGGAGGAGGAAGGGGAGGAAGAGGTGGTGGTGGTGGTGGAGGAGGAGGAGGAGGTGGAGGAGGAGGAGAGGGAGGAGGAGGAGGAGGAGGAGGAGAGGGAGGAGGAGGAGGAGGAGGAGGAGGAGGAGGAAGAGGAAGAGAAGGAGAAGAAGAAGAGGAAAAAGGAGGAGGACTAGGAGAAGGAGAAGAAGAAAGAGAAGGAGGAGGAGAAGAAGAAGAATGAGGAGGAAAAGGAATTGAAAGAAGAAAAAAATAAAAGTAGAGAAGTAAAAGCAAGAGAAAAATGGAGTAACAAAAAGTAGAATTAGAATAAAGAGGAGGAAGAGAAGATAAAGAAAGGAAAAGATAAACAGGAAAAGAAGAAAAATAGGTGTCAAGATGAAAAAATAGAAGGTGGAGGAGAAGAGGAAAAGAGAATAAGAAGGGGGAATAGAACATAGAATGGAGGAGTAGAAGACGTTAAAAGAGGGAGGAAGAGAGGGCGATGATAAAAATGGAGGAGAAAATAAAGCGGAGGAGGAAGAGGCGACGATGAAAATAGAGTAAACGATAAAAGCGGGAGAAGGAGGAGGAGGCGACGATGAAAATGGAAGAGAAGACGATAAAAGCGAGAAAAGAAGTAGCAGGCGATTAAAGCGGGAGGAGGAGGAGGAGGAGGCGATAAAAGCGGGAGGAGGAGGAGGCGGCGAAGATAAGGAGGAGGGGCTCCGGGCTAGTGCGGCGGCCGGGCTGTAGATGGCGCCGCCGCTCAGTCGCGAGCTGACACCGCGCGACGTCAGCTTCCGGAGGTCGGTGAGTCCTAGGTTCTCCGTGGCCACAGGAGCAGCAGCAGCAGCAGGAGGCGCTGAAGAAGCCGCAGTAGGAGAGAGAGAGTGAGGAGAGGGGGACGCCGCCGCCATGTTCTCGTGGATTAACAAAGATGAAGCCAAGAAGAAACAGCTGGACGTGTACGACTCGGTGCTGGAGGGCCTCAGGAAGATCTACAAGGCGAAGGTGCACCCGCTGGAGTCCAGCTACCAGTTCCATGACTTCCACTCGCCCGCCCTCGACGACCCGGACTTCGACGCGAAGCCCATGATCCTCCTGGTGGGGCAGTACTCCACGGGCAAGACCACCTTCATCAGGTACCTGCTGGAGAGGGACTTCCCCGGCATCCGCATCGGGCCCGAGCCCACCACCGACGGGTTCATCGCCGTCATGCACGGGGAGACCGACGGGGTCATTCCCGGCAACGCCCTGGTGGTGGACCCCAAGAAGCCCTTCCGACCCCTGTCCAAGTTTGGCAACGCCTTCCTCAACAGGTTCCAGTGCTCGCAGGTCAACTCGTCCGTGCTCAAGGGCCTGTCCATCATCGACACCCCAGGCATCCTGTCGGGGGAGAAGCAGAGGGTCGACAGGGGCTACGAGTTCACGGGCGTCTTGGAGTGGTTCGCGGAACGGGTAGACAGAATTATCCTCCTGTTCGACGCGCACAAGTTAGACATTAGTGACGAGTTTAGGCGGTCGATCGAGGCCCTCAGGGGCCACGATGACAAGATCCGAATCGTGCTCAATAAAGCTGACATGGTCGACCACCAGCAACTTATGCGAGTGTATGGGGCACTCATGTGGTCCCTCGGCAAAGTGCTTAATACCCCAGAGGTCGCACGGGTCTACATCGGGTCGTTCTGGGATCAGCCTCTAAGATACGACGTTAACCGAAGGTAAGACAAGGAAGTCTATTTAGAATGTTGTTGACGAGGGATTTTTATTTTTAAAAATATATATTACAATGCACAAAATATTGTTATTGTTATAAGTGATTGATGATTTAAATTCCATATGGTGTAGATCTGGCTTGAATGTTTGAGGGTTTGTTCTCTCCAAGATTAAGATTATCGTTGAAAATAGTTCCCTTTCGTAGATAATGAACCTTTTGTAAAGCTGAAAAATGTATACATTATTTTTTCATATATTCATTATATCACCTCCAAAATGCAAGTGATGATGTGGCAGAATTGAAGATCAAATTTTGTCGAAAATGATTTTTAAAATGTGAATTAAAGTCTATGATAGTCGCAGAAAAGCTATCGTTCCTTTTGCACACGATACAAATATAATCTGAAAATTTGTATAGTCTAAATGTTATGTGACGTGAGTGATATGTTTTATAACTGTCTGTGTTATCCTGTCATTGTTGTATTGCAAGTGATATTGTGTGAAAACAAAGGATGATTCATAAATTTTAAAGGAAAACAAATAAAGAAACGCATTGTGTATGAAAAAAGTGTCTCTGTTCTTAAACAGAAAAAGAAAAAAGAAATTTTGCCTTCAGCAAGAGGCTGATCTGTGTCCTTCTCTGTCCATTTTATCAGTATTCTCTTTTGCTCAAATGGGGAAATTTGCCGATACAATACATACACAGCCAGCTAAGTGAACATTGTGGCATGCACTTATTTTAGTACCCTGGCAAAGGCTAGCAAATGTTCATTACATCTCTAGTAAGATGGAGCTCAATCGTATTAAATTTCATTTGTTGGGGAGGCCTTCAAGCGCTGTAATGCCAGAATGTGTGTTGCATATGTTTTGGCCTTTGGCCGAATGCCGATGGCATGGTGATTATTTGGTACTGCCGATGTAACTGTATGAGTTTCTAAAGATTTCAGACTATTCTTCGTAAATTACAAGTTCCAAGTCACTATGAATAGAGAGGAGGCTATATAATGAGGAAAAATTCTATTCTTAGTTTAATTGTATCAGAAACAGTAGGCATAAGCCTGCATGATACATGAAATAATTTGCCAAAGTAAAGACTAATTTCAGAAATTAAAAAGATAGGAAGTAACATGGTGCATGGACTCAATCAGGTGGGCGTATACAGTACAGTGTTTGGGTGGGGGTCAAGGGGCTTCGTCCTCTGGTTATGGTGATTTTTGGTTCATATGTGGATGCAAATATATTCCAAAAAGAGCCTGCATTATTGTTGGTTTGAGTAATAGGGATTTAGTCGCGCATCAGTTTATGCTCCAGGTTGTATCTAATGATAATATATTCTCATTAACTTTTTATAATTCATTGGTGTCTTTTTTCAATATAAGCTACAAATAACTTAAACTTAGCCAATGCACGAACTCATTGCTTCTGCTGTTGAATTTCGCACCATCAGTCCTTCAGCAAAGATAAATAAACCCGCTGCGAAATAAAAAAGTAGGTCAAGCTCTTTCATGCCATTATGTATGGTGTGGAGGTTTGTTTTCCTTTGTTGGAGCTTGACACTGCACCACGATTATGTTGAATATTAGGTTGGAAGCCTGTTATAGCAAAATTGCATATGCTTGAAAGGGATTAGCAGAGAATGCAGGATTGTATATGGTTTAAAGGGATGTGAAGAGAACATTGCCACTACAATTTGAGGAAAAGTCATATTTAAGGGTCACTTTGGATGTTTTGAAACCATTTTAACCGTTTAACCATTATTCGCTTTGAAACTTGTATTGTTATTCTATTTGAATCTTTAATCATTGCACTTACAGTCTCTCTAGTAAGGTTAGACGAGGTTAGGTTTGGGTTAGGCTACATTACATTTAGTTTATACTATGTTACATCTAAGTAGTTTGATATATGTTGTGATAGGATGGGTTTTAGGTTTCATCTTGGATTAGCCGAGTTGTGAATGTAGGCTAGCATTGTTTATCATTTTTTTTAGAATAATTTTCATAATGCACAGGATTGTCTAGACAATCCATCATTTGATTGATAGAATTATGAGCTAATGATGTGTTTAGTAGCTAATTAATATATTCTAATTTAAAATGAGGTAGAGTGTTGTGTAGGTTTATTTTAGGCTTAGTTAAGATTTCAGGTATGTTAGTGATGCGTATTGTTGTGCAGACCAGTGTTACCCGAAACATGCACCATTTGACCCAGTTTGGCTTCATGTATTACCTTCATAATCCTATTATATGCCTTTTGTACTCTAGTCTGTAGTGTTTACACCCTTCTACATTTGTCAGGATTTCTTTTTGCACATATCATCTATTCATGTTGATAAATTGATTTTATGTAGTATTATTATACTTGTATTATTTTTTTGGCTTGCGAATACAAGTGTTCATCATTTATCAAGATTTTAGGCGGGGCGAAGATGAATAAGTGTTTTGCAAAGTACATCGACATCATAAATCATATAACATATCAGGCATTGAGGCTAGCAATTAGGCACTGAAGCTTTGGGGCAGGCAGACTTGGAGAGAGTTTGGGGTGGATGTTTAATTTTCCTCTTAGATAATCATGGTATTCTTCCTTTCTTTGTCAGAGCATTGTTCTTTCCTAATTGCTGGCATCACGCATCTACTTTCCTGATTTGCACATTAATTATGAAATTACAAGTTCACCGAGTGCTTGTATGTCCAATAACTCTTCCTCTTCCAACTCTATCAATTTATCAATTCTTGATCACGCATTACTTTATTTAACTTATGGATGTGCATGCTTGTGTGTGGGTATGTGCATGTATGTATGTGTGTGTGTGTGTGTGTATGTGTGTGTGTGTGTGTCTGTGTGTGTGTGCGTGCGTGCGTGCGTGCACGTGTGGGGGTGCATGCTTGTGTGTGCATGTGCGCATGTGCTTGTGCGTGTGTGCACTTGTGGGTGTGTGTGTTCGTGTGCGTGCGTGCATGTGCGTGTATGCACGTGTGGGTGTCTCTCTCTCTCTGTCTCTCTCTCTCTCTGTCTCTCTCTCTCTCTGTCTCTCTCTCTCTCTGTCTCTCTCTCTCTCTGTTCTCTCTCTCTCTCTGTCTCTCTCTCTCTCTGTCTCTCTCTCTCTCTGTATCTCTCTCTCTATCTCTTCCTCTCTCTGTCTCTCTCTCTCTCTCTCTCTCTCTCTCTCTCTCTCTCTCTTCTCTCTATCTCTCTCTCTCTCTCTCTCTCATCTCCTCTCTCTCTCTCTCTCCTCTCTCTCTGTCTCTCTCTCTCTCTGTCTCTCTCTCTCTCTGTCTCCTCTCTCTCTCTGTCTCTCTCTCTCTCTCTCTCCTCTCTCTCTCTTCTCTCTCTCTCTCTCTCTCTCTCTCTCATCTCTCTCTCTCTCTCTCTCTCTCTCTCTCTCTCTCTGCTCTCTCTTTCTCTCTCTCTCTTTCTCTCCTTCCTTCTTTTTCTCTCTCTCTCTTCATGCATGCATTTGTGCCCATGTCTTTTAGTCACTCTCTTTCTTCCTTGTATTCATTTATATCTTTTACCTACCTACTTATCCACAAAGCTTCCTACCTTATTTTGTCTGTCTGTCTGTCATTTAAATGTGTGTTTCATATATTCATTAATGTTTAAATGCACAAATACAAACGCTTGATCGCACACAACATACAGGCACATACACACACTGTTTATCCCTTTAATTTTTTATGTATATTTTATTAACCGATTAAAAAAACATCTTTTATAGTTTATGGAAAGTCAAATGTACAACAAAAGGAAGAGAGTTGACGTGATTCGGTAAAAACTACCTCTGCTTCAGCATGTGAGGCTCATTTCTTTAAGTCTGTTGAATGCAGTCCAGGGCCAACTTTCTCTTTACCCTGATTACCACACTAACAGAAATGTTAGGTTGATTTAAGCTGGTTCATTTGAGCTTTTTTTTTTGTAATTAGTTTTATTTATTTTATTTTTTTTTAACTTCTTGAATATGACAATTGTTTTATGTCACATGACGGCTGTTTGACCTTTCATGTCAAGGAGGATAAATCCAGTTAGGTTTTTTTTTCCAGAATCAACCAGTTGATGTGAAATGCCTAATTAAGTTCTTAGAAAATTTGGGTTAATCTTTTGAAAGACAAGTCCCCAATAGATTAGATAATGTCTGGGTGCGGTTATAACTTGATGTTGATACGATAAAAGATTTCTTCAGTATGTGAACTTTTTAGACTGCGATTTAGCAATTTCCTCCTTTAGGATATCTGAGCTCCAGATTTCTGGGAATTCTATTATACGAGATATATATGAAATAAGTTTGTCTTCTTGGAATGAAATCAAAAGGATTCTGTAAGTTTTTAAAAATTTGACTGGTGAAAATGATATAATTTGTCATGAAGCTTTATTTACTGTATAGATTAGATATGCAGAGTTACTGTATACTAACTAACAAGACAGTTCATCTGATTCAGTATGCACAGCAGGAGTGTACCCAGTTTGAAAAAATGGAAAAACATGCAGTAGTCAAAGGAATGTATTTACATTAAGGTCGGAGATTTAAACACAGGAGCATTCTTGGAACTAATATTAGTTAGAGCAATATCTTCGCACCAACATCTGGCCTTTATGTTGATCGCAGCTAGTATCTTAATATAAACGGAATTCCAATAGGAATATCCAGGAACCAAGGCTTTAGACATCCAAACGCCCACCCTCCTACTAACCAAGCCACCCACCCACCCACTCACTCACTCACTCACTCACTCACTCACTCACTCACTCACTCACTCACTCACTCACTCACTCACTCACTCACCCACTCACTCACTCACTCACTCACTCGCTCACTCACTCACTCACTCACTCACTCACCACCCACCCACCCACAACCACACCCACCCACCCACCCACCCACCCACCCACCCACCCACCCAATAACCCACCCACCCACCCCTCTCACTCACTCACTTACCCACTCACTCCACCCACTCACTAACCCACTCACTTACCCACCCACTCACTCACTCACTCACTTACCCACCCACTCACTCACTCACTCACTCACTCACTCACTCACTCACTCACTCACCCTCTCACTCACTCACTCACTCACTCACTCACTCACCCACTCGCTCACTCACTCACTCACTCACTCACTCACTCACTCACTCACCCACCTACTCACTCACTCACTCACCCACTCACTCACTCACCCACCCACCCACTCACTCACTCACTCACCCACTCACTCACCCACCCATTCACTCACTCACTCACTCACTCACTCACTCACCCACCCACCCACCCACCCACCTACCCACCCACCCACCCACCCACTCACCCACCCACCCACCCACTCACTCACTCACTTACCCACTCACTCACCCACTCACTCACCCACTCACTCACCCACCCACTCACTCACTCACTCACTCACTCACTCACTCACTCACTCACTCACTCACTCACCAACCCACTCACCCACTCACTTACCCACTCACTCACCCACTCACTTACCCACTCACTCACCCACTCACTCACTCACCCACGCACCCACTCACTCACTCACTCACCCACCCACTCACTCACCCACCCACTCACCCACCCACCCACTCACCCACCCACTCACTCACCCACTCACTCATTCACTCATTCACACCCACGTCCACACACTCATTCGCTGACTCACTCACTCACTCACTCACCCACCCACCCACGCCACTCCACCCACCCACCCACCCACACCACCCACCCACCACTCACTACACTCACTCACTCACTCACACGCTCGTTTACTCACTCACCCACCCACCCTCCCACCCACCCACCCCACCCACCCACCCACCACACCCACTCACCCACTCACTCACTCACCTTCACTCACTCACTCACCACACCCACCCACCCACCCACCCACCCACACTAACTCACTCACTCACTCACTCACTCACTCACTCACTCACTCACTCACTCACTCACACTCACTCACCCACACCCACTCACTCACCCACCCACTCACTCACTCACTCACTCACCCACACCCACTCACTCACCCACCCACTCACTCACTCACTCACCCACTCTCTCTTTCTCCTTCCCTCCCTCCCCCTCCCCCCCCCGCCCCCCCCCCCCCCCTCCCTCCCTCCCTCCCTCCCTCCCTCCCTCCCTCCCTCCTTCCCTCCCTCCCTTCCCTTCTTTCTCCCCATGTTTTCTTTCTCCCTCACACCCTCACCATTTCCTTCCCTTTCCTTCTTCGATTCTTGCAAGGAAATGAATGATTATGCTACGTAACAAGTGGGAATAAGAGGGAGGGGGCGGGAGGGAGAGGGAGGGACAAAGATTGAGATGTTGACGGGGGTTGCATGCATTGTCAGTTGGGAAACGCCGTTGCAACATTTGTATTCCTTGGGTAATATATTTTCTCTTTTTGGTATATGTATATGTGTGTGTATGTATATATATGTATATATGTATATGTGTATATGTGTATGTATGTGTATGTGTATATATGTATATGTGTATATATGTATATATGTATATGTGTATATATGTATATGTGTATATATGTATATATGTATATGTGTATATATGTCTATATGTCTATATATATGTCTATATATATGTCTATATGTATGTCTATATGTGTATATATATATGTATACATATATGTATACATATATGTATACATATATGTATATATATACATATATATATACATATATATATATATATATATATATATATATATATATATATATATATATATATATATATATATATATGATGTATAGCTTATATGTAAAATATTCAGTACAAGGTTAAACCTTATGTGCCCGGGAGAGAGAATATTTATATATTTTTTATTTTCTTTCCTCTTTTTCTATCAATATATATATATTTATACATATGTATATATGTATGTATGTATAAATGTACTGGCTTTCTAGTATCTTTTAAAAAGAAGAAAATGTTGATAATAGTGTGCCCAATTGTATTTAGACACATTTTATGCACACAAATCTGTTTTTGTCTTTTATCATTTTGCTTGTTGTTGCTAGATACTTTTAAGCTGACATCAACCTGCAGCTGTGCAACAGTAATGGCACTCATCAAATTTTTTTCCTTGACTGGAGAAATGTGGCGCAAGTAGCAATAGATACGTTGAAATGTGTTTTTATGTGTAGTAGGGTGAGAAAGCACAGACCGTAATGGAAGTCTGTTGTCTTGTGTTTATGTAGATTCCTTGTTGGTGACGGTTTTGATCGGGACATGTAAGGAATTTCAGATTAGGGAATACTGCTTGGTAATATTAATGGAACGGAATTAGTTGTCACTTATTTAATCTTGTTCTGGGATTATTTGCTTTAAATGTGCAATTTTCTCCGCCTGTAGTTTTCTTCTTTTACGTATAGCAGAGTGATTATTGACCTGACATCAAATTTAACAAACAAGGCAGAGCAATGAGTTCATTTTTTCTTTCCTTCTTTTCTTTTCTTGTTCTTTAGTCTTTTGTCTTTTGTCTTTTGTGATGACGATGATAGTGAGGGTGCTTTTTTTATTTCAGAAAAGTACTCGTAGATGGATTTAATTTTTTTGCTATTCTACTTTCATTAGTTATGGATAGCTTGTTTGTCTACAACTCTTGTATGGTATTATATAGCGAGACTTAATTAATGGTTTGAGACTTTTTGCATACTGCTCTGAAAAGGGCGGCAAGGTTCACAGCGATGCGTGCCTGTAGGATGAGACAAGTGCTTGGTTTTGGGATGTCTTAATGCACAGTTATTTCAAATTGAATTGTTTTTAGCTTGAATATTATGATATATATGATGTAGAATCTTATGTATTATTTTGGTTTCTTGAGTTTTTACACATACTTTTGAAAGATGTCATATATTATAGGCCTTTTTGCTCTCTCTCTCTCTCTCTCTCTCTCTCTCTCTCTCTCTCTCTCTCTCTCTCTCTCTCTCTCTCTCTCTCTCTCTCTCTCTCTCTCTCTCCCCTCTCTCTCTCTCCTCTCCTCTCTCTCTCCTCTCTCTCTCTCTCCTCTCTCTCTCTCTCTCTCCCTCCCCCTCTCTCTCTCTCTCTCTCTCTCAAGTCTTTCTTTCCTTTCTTCTTCCTTCCTTCTCTCTCTCTCTAAATCTCTCTCTCCTCTCCTCCTCCTCTCTCCTCCCCCTCCTCCCTCCTCTCCTCCTCCCTCTTCTCCCTCCTCTCTCTCTCTCTCTCTCTCTCTCTCTCTCTCTCTCTCTCTCTCTCTCTCTCTCTCTCTCTCTCTCCTCTCTCTCCTCTCTCCTCTACCTCTCCCCCTCTACCTCTCCCCCCTCTTACCTCTCCCTCCCTCCTCCCTCCCTCCCTCTTCATGTTTTCCCAACTTTCTCCATTTCCTCCACACACTACCATCTGCATTCATCACCCCCCTCCTTAAACCACCTCTCTTCTTTCTTTCCCCTCCACTCCCCCTCCCCCTCCCACATCTTTCCCCTTCCCCCCCTCTTGTCACGCTCTGGTTGACATGACAATGACAGTCATGGTGCGTCTCAACCTTGGTTTGCGGTTCTTATGAGAATTAGTGGATAAGCTTGAATATGAATGACTTTGCTGTACAGTTTAGAGGTGAGTTCTGCAAAGAAATGAAGAAATTATAAGAGTTTTTTTTTCAAGATTGTGATTAAAAAAGGTTGCCATAGTTGTTCGGTTTTTGGGTCTGTGAGTTTATTTCCAACTCTCAAGTCCAACTTTCTTTCCTTCTGAGGATTTTCCTGTGTTTCTTTTCGAACTCTGTTTCCTTTTTTATTCATTTGTTTTCCGGCTTTCCGCCTTTTGTCATACCTGGAGAGCAGTGTGTGGGAATTCATTTTAGCCTTGTACTATATGGAAATACATTTTCTCTCTCTCTCTCTCTCTCTCTCTCTCTCTCTCTCTCTCTCTCTCTCTCTCTCTCTCTTTCTCTCTTTCTTTCTTTCTCTTTCTCTTTTTCTTTCTTTCTCTTATTTTCCCCTTTCTGTGTCCCTCTATCCTTTCGTCCTCCCCCCTCTTCCTCCCTTTCTCTTCTTTCCTTCACTCTTTTCCCCCTCCTCCCATCTATCCCCCCTTCCCCTCCCGTCTTTCCCCCTTCCCCCTCCCGTCTTTCCCTTTCCCCCTTCCCTCCTTTTCCCCCCCTTCCCCTCCTTCCTTCCTTCCTTCCTTCCCCTTCCCCCTTTTTTCCCCTCTTCCCCCTCCTCAAGCGTACCAAAAACACACGTCAGAGCCGGAGAAATGAGACCATGCTCGACCAAGAAGTTAAAAGGAGCTCAAAGTTGTGCACATGTCACGTGACCTGTGTCTAACGGGATTTTTTTTTCCTTTGTTACTTTTTTCTTTTCTTTTCTTCTTTTACCTTCCCCTCCCCTTCCCCCTCCCCAACTCCATTTTTTATATAAAAAGAAATGTATATATATTTTTTGATATTTATTCGGAAGATGGTTTACCGCATGGCAGGATTTTTTTCCGTCACTTTTTTCCGTTTTTTTTTTCTCTCTCTCTTCATCGCAAGACCGTTTCCGGATGGGCGTGGGTGGGCGTGGGTGGCCGTGAAGGAAGAGAGGTTGAACGAGTGTCTTCAATAGCTACATTGCGGGCGTAGTGGATGTAGGCATATATATAGTTTTTTTCTTTTCTTTTCTTTTCTTTTAATTGCGTTTTCTGTTGTGGGCTTATGATTTTCGCCGAAATATAGCGTTTAGGGGGAAGGGGGGGGAGGGGGACCGGTTAAAGGGGGAGGGGTGGGGGAGGGGGGAAGGGGGAGGGGAGGGGAAGGGAGGGAGTGGGGGAACGGTTAGAGGAGGAGGGAGGGGAAGGGGGAGGGGGGTGTAGGAGAACTTGTACATACCAGAAAAAGCGATTGTCTTACAGAAAAAAGTAAGTGGAATGTGGTATTTAAATTCCTGACTCAGGTAATCGTGGAAGCAACCTGGCCAGTCACGTGGTGCGTGACGTCACTCTTGATCACGTGACCTTGCCGTCATCGTTCCAGTAGACGGTGACGTCATCACAAACATACGTGGTTGGGAGTTTCTTTTGTTTACGCGGTCATGACGTCATCATCGTTCACATGATCTTCGAATGTTCATCTCGTGTATTCATGGCCTTTTTAGAGCACCTCCCCCCTCCCCTTTATGAAAGGTATCGCCCCTTTGTTATCTCATTGTCATTAACCAAAAAGTCTCGATACAGTTCCAATATGGCCGCCGTGACGTGGCCATCCCGGAGGAGGAGGGGCCCTCCCCCCCCACCCACCCACCCGCCCTCGTCGCCGCCGCCACCGCCACCGCCTCTGTCACCCGCCTGCCGTAGTGTCACCCGCCTGCCGTAGTGTCACCCTCCAGCCAGTGTCATGCTGTTCTGCCAGCGAGGGCGAGTGAGGGTGCATGCACTGCTGTCGGCGATGACAGTCATGGCATCGGCGGGAACGGGGAGGGGTGTGAATGCTCACCCGTGGGAGGTAGAGAGAAGTAGAGAGAGAGAGAAGTAGAGAGAGAGAGAAGTAGAGAGAGGGGGTAGGAGAGAGAGAGAGAGAGAGAGAGAGAGAGAGAGAGCGAATGAGCTGGGACTGGGAAGGGGGAAGGGAGGGACGCGGGTGACAGATCCGCCCCATCTTTATTCTTTCTTTCTCTTGTGGTTCTCCTCTTTCTTATGCTCTTGTCTGGCTCTCTCTCTCTCTCTCTCTCTCTCTCTCTCTCTCTCTCTCTCTCTCTCTCTCTCTCTCGTCTCATTTGTATTCTCATATTCTCTCACCCTTCCTTCCCCGTCTCTTTCCCCTCACCCCTTCCTCTTCCTTCCCTTCCTTCGCTCCTCCTCCTTCCTCCTCCCTCCCTCCCTTCCTCCTCCTCCCCTACCCTCCCTCCTCCCTCCTCCTTCCTCCCTCACTCGTCCACCCTCCACCCCCCTCCCCACCCTCCTCCACCCTCCCCCCCCCTCCCCCCCCTCCCCCCCCCTCCCTCCTTCCTCCTCCCTCCACCCCCCTCCCACCCTCTACTCGGTTCTTTCGGGGCTTTTAAATCCGACAAAAAAAAAGGGGGGGGGAACAACCGCTCTTACTCAACTCCACAGTATGTGTTTGTGCGTGTGCGCGCGCGTGTGTCGGGAATCAGTTACTATGAGCGTGACAGGGGGAGAAGATACCGGGGGGGGTAATGGAGGGGGTAAGGGATGTTGTCCGTGGGGGGGGGGTATGGGGGGAGATGGAGGAGGGGGAGGGGGGGTATGAGGGTCAGAGTGTAAGAGGGGGAGGGAGGGAGGGGTGTGTAAAAGAGGGTAAGAGAGGGAGGAGGGTATGGGGGGGTATGGAGGGTAAGAGGGGGAGGGAGGGTAGGTATGGAGGGGTGTGAGGGTGAGAGAGGGAGAAGGGATGGGAGGGGAAGGGTGGGGTAGAGGATGAGATGGGGGAGAGGGGAAAGGAGTGGAGAAGAAAAGAATGGAAGGAGAAGGGGAAAGGAAGGAAAAGAGAAGAGAAGAGAGAACAAGAGAGGAGAAGAGAGTGGGGGGAAGGGCAAGGAAAGGAGAAGAACAGGAGAAGGCAAAGGAAGGGGAGGAAGACTGAAGGGAGAGGACTGAAGATGAAGAGGGGAGGAGAGGAGGGAGAAGGGAAAGGGAAAGGAAGGAAAGAGAATAGAAGAGAAGAGAAGAGAGGAGAAGAGAGGAGGAGAGGGGAGAGAAAGGGGAAGAACAGGAGAAGGCAAAGGAAGGGGAGGAGGACTGAAGATGAAGAGGGGAGGAGAGGAGAGGAGGGGAGGGAGAGACAGTGTGAATCTGTTTGTGGTAAAAGGATCTGCATTACGAGTATGATACGCATGTTCATTCGCATTTTTTTCTCTCTCTCTCTCTCTCACTCCTCCCCTTCTCGCTTTCTGTACTTCTTTTCTTCACCAGGACGCGCTCGCCTCTTCCCTTATCTCTCTCTTTCTTTCTTTCTTTTTCTTTCTCTTTCTTTCTTTTCTCATTCTCTCTCTCTCTCTCTCTCTCTCTCTCTCTCTCTCTCTCTCTCTCTCTCTCTCTCTCTCTCTCTCTCTCTCTCTCTCTCTCTCTCTCTCTCTCTCTCTCTCTCTTTCTCTCTCTCTTTCTCTCTCTCTCTTTCTCTCTCTCTCTTTCTCTCTCTCTCTTTCTCTCTCTCTCTTTCTCTCTCTCTCTCTCTCTCTCTCTCTCTCTCTCTCTCTCTCTCTCTCTCTCTCTCTCTCTCTCTCTCTCTCCCTCCCTCTCCCTCTCCCTCTCTCCCTCACTCTCCTTCTCCCTCTCCCTCCCCCTCCCTTCCTCTCCCTCCCCCTCCCTCCTCCCTCCCCCCTCCCTTCGCCCTCCCTCCCTCCCTCCCCTCCTTCCCTCCCTTTCGCCCTCCGTCCCTCCCTCCCCTATCAACCCCTCCGTCCCTTCGCACCTCCCTCCCTCCCTATCAACCTCTCCCTCCCTCCCTCCCTCCCTCCCTCCCTCCCTCCCTCTCTCCTCTTCGCCCTCCCTCCCTCCCTCCCTTCCTTCCCCATCCCCCCTCCCCTTCCTCCCTCCCTCCCCTCCCCCTCCCTCCCCTCCCTTTCCTTCCTTCCTGCACGTGGCATTCGGTGTGCGGGGCGAGCGAAAGCGGCGACGAATCCGCCACGGGAAGCGGCAACACTGTTTCCTTATTTAACGTTTTAGGAGAGGGGGGTGAAGAGCGGGGGGGGAAGGGGAAGTAGGAAGAGAACTTTCCTCCCTCCCCTTCATGTCCCTCCTCCCCTTCTTCGCTATGTCTCTCTTCCCCCTCTCCTTCTCTTTCCTTTCTTCCCCCTTCTCCTTCTCTTTCTCTTCCCTTTCTCTCCCTTCCCTCCTCCTCCTTTCTCTCCCTTCCCTCCTCCTCCCTTCTCCCCTCCTCCCTCTCCTCTCCTCTTCCCTCTCTCTGCTTCCCTCCCCTCTCCCCTCCTCCTTTCTCCCCCTACTCCCCTTCTCCCTCCTCTCCCCTTCCCCCCTTCTCTCCCCCTCCCTCCCTTCTCCCCTTCTTCCCATCACCCCTTTCCCCCTCCTTCCCCCTTTCCCCCTCTTCCCCCACTTACCTGTGTTAAAAAAACATGCGGGTTTCAGCGGTGCAAGGGGGCATTGTGGGGGCTTGTTTACTACTGCCGTGCTCTGTGTGTTTTCCGCCCTTGCCCCCCTCCCCCATCCCTCCCCTCCCTCCCCTCCCTCCCCTTTCCTTTTTGCACCTTCCCTCCCCTTCTATTGTGTTCCTCGTGTTCCTCTTCCTCTTCTGTTTCTTTCTCGTCGTCTTCACTCTTTCTCTTCCTCTTCCTCTTTCTCTTTCTCCTCCTTCTCTCTTCCTGCTCTTCTTCCTCTTCCTCCTCCTCTTCCTCCTCCTCTTCTTCCTTCCTTCCTCCTCCTTCTTCTTCCTCCCTCCCTCCCTCCTCCCTCCTCCTCCTCCCTCCCTCCCTCCTCCTTCCTACCCACTCTCAACCCTTTCACCCTTTTGCCCCTCCCCTCTTTCACTCGTGTTTTCTCTTCCTCTATCCTCCCTCCCCCTTCTCAACCTCTTCCTTCCCTCCTCTCTCCCCCTCCTCCCTCCTCCCCCTCCTACACCTCCACTTCCCCTCCTCCACCCTCTCTCTCTTCCTCCTCCTCCTTCCCCTTCTTCTCTCTCCTCCTCCTTCTTCCTCTCTCTCCCTTCTCCCTCCTTCCGCCTTCTCTCTTCCTCCCTCCCTCCCTCACCCTCCAGTTTCCCCCTTCCTCCTCCCCTCCCTCCTCCCTCCCTCCACCACCTCCCCTCTCCACCACCACCTCCCTCCACCACCCCCTTCCCCCTCCACCACCCTTCCCCCCTCCACTCACCTCCCCCCTCCACCACCTCCCCCCCTCTCCACCACTCTCCTCCCCCACCTCCCCTCCCCTCCACCACCTCCTCCCCCTCCACCACCTTCCGAATCCCGCCCATTCCACCGCCTCCTCCCCTCCACCACCTCCCATCTCCCCCTCCCCCCCTCCCCCTCCACCACCTCCCTCCACCACCCCTCCCCTCCCCCTCCCACCCTCCACCCCCCTCCACCACCTTCCGAATCCGCCCGTTCCACCGCCTCCGTGTGACACCGGGCGACGCCGCCCACCCGCCCTCTGTCTCATTCATGGCTTCCTGTTCGTATTTATTTATCTTTTTATTTTATCTTTTTTGTCGCGATGTGTTTGCTTTTTGGTCTGTTGTGCATGTCGCGAAGGGGCCCATGTTGTTATTTGTGTGTGTGTGTGTGTTTTTGGAGGGAAAGAGGTTGTTGGTTGTCAAGGTTAGGATGTCAGCACCTCGTCCTCATCGACATGGTAGCCGACAACATCGTCGTCAGCGCTTAATCGTCATCTAAGGGAGTCTCTCTCGCCGTTTCTAGCCCTTTCCCGTCCTTTCCCGTCCTTTTTCGCCGTTTCCCGCCCTTTCTCGTCGTTTCCCGCCCTTTCTCGTCGTTTCTCACCCTTTCCCGCCGTATCTCGCCCTTTCTCGCCTTATCTCGCCCTTTCCCTTCCTTTCTCGCCCTTTCCCGCCGTCTCTCGCCCTTTCTCGCCGTCTCTCGCCCTTTCTCGCCGTCTCTCGCCCTTTCTCGCCGTCTCTCGCCCTTTCCCGCCTTATCGCGCCCTTTCCCGCCGTCTCTCGCCCTTTCTCGCCGTTCCCCGCCCTTTCTCGCCGTCTCTCGCCCTTTCCCGCCCTTTCTCGTCGTTTCTCGCGTGTCAGTGAAGTACTCTCGCGTCCCCGGAGTGCATCGTTGCGTGCGGGTTCCCACTTGACACTCTCTCCCGGGTTGGCAAGCCGTATCCCTGGCTCGAGAAGGTGGGTCCAGCTGGGCCAAGATTTTCTCATGACTTGACAAGGCGTGTTCATGACTTCGAAGGAAAATGTACCCAGCTGGAGTAAGGTTGCTCATGACTCGGCATTTTTTCCCCCCCTGGCTTGACAGAGAGTACTTAGTTGCAGTAAGGTTGCTCTTGGCTTCACTCTTTTTTTTGCCCTGGCTTGACAGAGAATACTTAGCTCGAGTAAGGTTGCTCTTTGCTTGACATTTATTTTTTCCCCTGGCGTGGTTAGAATTGCTCAACTGGACAAGCCTTACTCTTAGGTGGGGCAGAGGTTGTTCCTGACTTGCCTAGGCTTGCATGTCCGGGCTTGCTCTTGGTCAGCTGGACAAGCCTTACTCCAGGTTGGGCAGGAGTTGTTTCTGACTTGCCTAGGCTTGCTTGTCCGGGCTTGCTCTTGGATTCACAAGGCTTGACGGGGCGAGCGAGGCAACGGGTCTTGGGAGGAAGTCGCCGTGTTCCTTGAGGAAGTGGCGCATCAACACCACTCGGCTGGCATTCGGTGGTGTGGGAGGATGGATGCCCTCTCTCTCTCTCTCTCTCTCTCTCTCTCTCTCTCTCTCTCTCTCTCTCTCTCTCTCTCTCTCTCTCTCTCTCTCTCTCTCTCTCTCTCTCTCTCTCTTTCTCTCTCTACTTTTTTCTTCTCCTCTCCTTCCTCTTCTCTTGCCTTCCCTCCTCTACCCTCCCCTCTTCAC
>NC_091591.1:16279742-16282242 GCF_042767895.1 Penaeus vannamei | reverse complement strand
GCTATCTATTTTACGACCCGTTCAGGTGTCTTCAAAGGTCAGCGAGCGGGCGAAGGCAATCCCTCCCTCCCTCCCTCCCTCCCTCCCTCATTCTTCCTTTCTTTCCCTCCCTTTCTCTCTATCCATCTACTAATTCATCAGTTATCTGCCTATCTATTTGACGACCCGTTCAGGTGTCTTTTCGAGTCCGTATCGACGTGCTTTCTCAGCTTCGGAGGTCAGCGAGCGGGGCGAAGGCAACAGTCATGAAATGGACCCGGCGTGAAGTCAGGAAGGGCAACACGAGAGGGCTCCAAGAACGTTTTGATCACTGAATGAAGGGGGAGGTTTGGGAGCGAGAGGGAGAAGGATGTGGGGGGGATAGGGAGAGGGAGATGGGTAGGGGGTAGGGGGAGTAGGGGGATAGGGAGAGGGAGAAGGAGAAGGGGGAGGGGAGGATAGGGAGAGGATGGGGAGGGGGATAGGGTAGGGAGAGGAAATGGGGAAGGATGGGGAGAGGGAGGAGAAGGGGGAGGGGAGGAGAGGGAGAGGGAGAGGATAGGGAGAGGGAGAGGGAGAAGGAGAAGAGGGGAAGGAGAGGGAGAAGGAGAAGGGGGAAGGAGAGGAAGTGGGGGAAGGATAGGGAGAGGGAGAGGGAGAGGATAGGGGGGAGGAGGAGAGGGAGAGGGAGAAGGAGAGAGATGCAGAAACACTGACTGACAGACAGGCAGACAGACAGACAGACACAGACAGACAGATACATAGTCAGACCCACAGACATGCATGCATACAGGCAGTCAGGCAGGCAATCAGAGAAGGGGAAGGAAGGAAAGCAAACAAAAGTTAGAAAGAGAAGAGGGAAAAAAAAGCGAAAAGGAAGCCGAAAGCGAACGGGGGAGAGGCACAGCCATTCGATTAGCGGACGGTGACTCAGCCGAGGCCAGGATTTTCGTCCCGGGAAGATGAGAAAATGGTTTTAAGTGGGCTTGTCTGGGAGCGCGTCACGTGACCCCCGAGCGTGTGAGGTTGTACAACTTGCGCCGGGCTCGAGGCGGCTTGGATTGGCTTGGATGGGCTTGCGTCTCGCGATCTGGTTCTCGAGATGCCTTCGTCGATTGTGTGTGGGGGTCTTCTTTGCTGGTTTGTTCTTGTCCTGCGGTGGGTTGTGGGCTGGGTTTGGCCGGGTTTGCGTGTCTGGCTTGGTGGAGAGGGTCTGGCTTTTGCCTAAGACTTGTTCCTAGCTTGTCAGTTTTCTCCGGCTTGGTCAAACTTGCTCGGCTTTGGCCAAACTTGCCTCCAGCCGGATTAAACTTTGACAGAAATGGTCCTCGGATTGGCAAAAACCTACTCGATATGCCCGTAAACTCCCCCCCCCCCCATGATGAAACTTGCCAGCGACTTACCCCGGACGTACCCCAGACTTGCCCCGGACTTGCCCTCGACTTGTCCCCGACTTGCCCCAGCCTTTGCCGAGTCGACCCCCACCTTGACAAAACGCGTCCCAGGCCCTTGACAGAACTTGACCTACTTAGGGGCAGATCTTGCTCCCCACCTTGACGGATCTTTTTACCCCCCCCCCCACCCCACCCCTAAGGACTTGCCATACCCCAGCCGAACGCCACGCCCCAGAGAGCCAGGCGAGGCGAGGCGGTAGGTAGGGACTAGGGTCAAGCCGGGTATAGTGCCATAGTGCCACAGTGTCATAGTGCCAGTCCTTGGCGGCGGGGACGGCGAAGAAGAAGGGGAGGAGGAGGAGGAGGAGGAGGAGGAGGAGGAGGAGGAGGAGGAGGAGGAGGAGGAGGAGGAGGAGGAGGAGGAGGAGGTCGACTGGGGGATTCCGCCTCGTGTTTTGGTTCGGGCAGCGAGTGGGGTCGCGGCTTTTAATGAGGCCCAGTTATGGAGGTCAGTCAAGTGGCGGTGATGGACAGACGACGCATATAGTTGGGGGTTTCGGGGGGGGGGGAAGGGAGGGAAAGAGAGGGAGGGAGAGGAAGGGGAGGGAAATGTAGGGACAGAAGGAGGGAGGGAACCAGGGGGGCGGGGGAGGAAGAGGAGGGAAAGAGAGGGAGAGGAAGGGGAGGGAAATATAGGGACAGAAGGAGGGAGGGAAGGAGAGGGAGAGAAGCAGGGAGGGACAGGAAGAGCAGGGAAAGAGAGGGAGAGGAAGGGGAGGGAAATGTTGGGACAGAAGGAGGAAGGGAAGGAGAGGGAGAGAAGGAGGGAAAGAGAGGGAGAGAAGAAGGGAGGGAGAGGAAGGTGAGGGAAGAGAGGGAGAAAAGGAGGGAAGGAGAGGAGGGTGAGGGAAAGAGGTGAAGATGAGAGAGGGGAGAGGAAGGGGAGCGAAACAGATGAAATGAAGGTGTGAAGGGAAAGCTGAGAATGGGAGAGAGAGGGAGGAAGGAGGAAGAAAAATGGTGGGATGGAGGCAGAGAGAGAGAGAGAGAGAGAGAGAGAGAGAGAGAGAGAGAGAGAGAGAGAGAGAGAGAGAGAGAGAGAGAGAGAGAGAGAGAGAGAGAGAGAG
>NC_091591.1:16272242-16274742 GCF_042767895.1 Penaeus vannamei | reverse complement strand
TCTCTCTCTCTCTCTCTCTCTCCCTCTCCTCTCTCTCTCTCTCTCTCTCTCTCTCTCTCTCTCTCCTTTCCCTCCCTCCCTCCCCTCCCTCCCTCCCTCCCTCCCTCCCTCCCTCCCTCTCAAACTACAAATCCCTCTCCCCAGCGCCGTCTCAACTCCCCCGTGTTTTGCCATGTTATCAGAAGAATGCCGTGCAGATATTCTTTCCCCCTTTTTTTTCTCTCTCGCCCATTTAGAAGAATTTGAACTCGCCAGCATCTTCGGGTTGAAGTCACTTGTTCCCAGCGATGGGGTTTCGCAAGGCCAGTGATAATTACTGACAGGAGGGAGAGGGAGGAAAGGAGGGGGGTAGGGGGGAAAGGAGGGGGAGGAGGGGAAAGGGAGGAAAGGAGGGGATAGGGAGGAAAGGAGGGGGATAGGGAGGAGGGAAGAGGGATAGGGAGGAGGAGAGAGGACAGGAGAAGAAGAGAGGGAAAGGGGATAGGGGAGAGGGATTGGGGAGGAAGGGGAGAGAAAGGATTAGGGAAGAGGGGAGAGAGGAGAGGAGAGGAGGATGAGATTCGAGAGGAGGATGAGAAAGGGAGAGAGGGAGAAGGGGAGGAGAGGAGGAGAAAGGGAGAGCGAAAGGAAGACGACAGAGGGAAGGAGGGAGGGAGAAAGGGAAGGATGAAAAATGAGAGAAGGATAAGAGGAGGCAGAGGGAGGGAGGGAAAGAGAGGGAGAGCGCCCTCCTCCCTTAAGCGGGGCGATCTCGTGGGGTCCTTGTGGGGTCTCCGTGGAGGATTTAAGCATAAACTGTGTTCTGGATGTCCAGGAGTTTTCTCTTTCTCTCTTATTTTCTTTATTTCCTTCTACAGTACAGCCATCCTTCTCCGCCATCTCCCTTTTTCCATCTCATCTCTCCATCCCTCCCTCCTCTCTCCTGTCCCCTCCACTCCTCTCCCCTCCCGTTCTCGTTGTTGTTTTTTGCCTCATTCTCATGGTGTGTGTTTCTTCTGCTTTCCTTCTCTGATTTCCTACTCTCCCTCCGTCCCGCTCTCCCCTTTCTCTTCTCCTCTCTCCTCTCTCTCTCTCTCCTCTCCTCTCCTCCTCTTCTCTCTCTCTCTCTCTGTCTCCTGTCTCTCTGTCTCTCTGTCTCTCTGTCTCTCTGTCTCTCTGTCTCTCTGTCTCTCTCTCTCTCTCTCTCTCTCTCTCTCTCTCTCTCTCTCTCTCTCTCTCTCTCTCTCTCTCTCTCTCTCTCTCTCTCTCTCTCTCTGTCTCTCTGTCTCTCTGTCTCTCTCTCTCTCTCTCTCTCTCTCTCTCTCTCTCTCTCTCTCTCTCTCTCTCTCTCTCTCTCTCTCTCTCTCTCTCTCTCCTCTCTCTCTCTCTCTCTCTCTAATTAAGGAGGTTGAAGGCTGAGCTAGGACGAACGTTGCACTCTCGGAATTACAAAATTGCAGAATTACGTAATGGAGGAAGAATTAGTATGGTCAGAGGAAAGTGTGGTCTGATTCTTTCTTTATTTGTTTATTTACATATTTATTTATTTATTTATTTATTTTTTTTTTGTGCGTGTTTCTCGTAGGGGGGAGGAGGAAGAATGAGGGAAGGATCCTTTTTTTTTTTTTTTTTTTTTTTTTTTTAGGTAGAGAATTAGTTAATGGTCAAGTGATTCATTTGTTTGTTTATTTATTATCATTTGTTTGTTTATTTATTACTTGTGGGGAATGCCTGTAGGAGCATGAGGGAAGAAATGTTGTTTAAGGATAGCAGAGAAACGTCGATAATGAACCAACAAATAGATGAGAGCCTGTGCGGAAGAATAGGAAGCATAGCTGTAGTTTTTTTTTTTCTCTCTCTCTTCACGTGTTGTTGTTATCGTGGGATATTGTTGCTGTGGTAGGAAGAGAATTCTTTGGCTCGACTTGGCGCACCGGTATGTTAAGAAGGGTTTGTTGTGGAGGGAACCTGTTGTAGTCAGGGGAGGAGGAGGAGGAGGAGGAGGAAGGGGAGGAGAGGGAAGGAGGAGGAGAGGGACGGAGGAGGAAGGGGAGGAGAGGGAAGGAGGAGGAGGAGGAGGAGGAGGGAGGAAGGAGGAGGAGGAAGGGGAGGAGAGGGAAGAAGGAGGAGGAGGAGGAGGAGGAACGGGAGAAAGAGGAGCGAAGAGAAGGGAAGGAAGGGGAAGAAAGTAGAGGAGGAAGACGAAGGAGGTAGAGGAAGGAAAGGAGGATGTGGTAGAAGAAAGGAGGAAGAATAGGTCATTGCTGATTTTTTGCTATTGTTGAAACAAAAGGAAGGATCGCTACTCCACTGAACATCCTACTCGGAAGGAAGAAAGAAACAAAGGAAGCCATGATGGGGGGAGAGAGAACGAGAGAACGAGAGAAGAACGAGAGAAGAACGAGAGAAGAACGAGAGAAGAACGAGAGAAGAACGAGAGAAGAACGAGAGAAGAACGAGAGAAGAACGAGAGAAGAACGAGAGAAGAACGAGAGAGAGAGAGAGAGAGAGAGAGAGAGAG
>NC_091591.1:16237242-16257242 GCF_042767895.1 Penaeus vannamei | reverse complement strand
CTAGTCTAAGGTTTTGTTTTCTTCTCTCTCCTCTCCTTTTATTCGCTCTCTCTTTCCCGTTTTCTCTTTCTCCTCATCAGTAACATATATTCTTAATCTGTATCTTTTCTTTCTTTGTTCTGCTTCCATTTTCTTCATCCGAAAACCCAGAGGCAACAACGAGTACGATCTCTGTTTATAGAAAATGTATCCATATCGCTTTTATTGCGGTCATTTTTATATGACACCCGAGTACAGTCCTTGTTTAGAATAGACTCGTTTGGAGTTTTATTTCGACACTTTCCATTCGACACCGAAGTGGAACCCTTGTTTAGAATAGACACATTTGGGGTTTTATTTCGAAACTTGCCATTCGACACCCAAGTACAACCCTTGTTTGTTATGGACACATCTGGAATTTTATTTCGACACTTTCAATTTCACACCCAAGTAGGCTACAACCCTTGTTTGTTATGGACACATCTGGAATTTTATTTCGACACTTGCCATTCGACACCTAAGCACAACCCTTGTTTAGAATAGACACATTCACGTAGTTTTATTTGGTATTTTTATTTTTTTATTATTATTATTTCGGTACTTGTGCGAATGTGGTTTTCTAAGGACGTCGGAGTGAGGGTTCGATGCCGAGAAGAAGTCTTTGGGAGATAAGGGATGCTGGCGAGACGTTGGTGGGGCGGGGTGAGGGGGAGGGGGGGAGAGAAAGCAGAGACTATGGGGCGAGGAGGGGATGGAAGGCGGGGTGGTGGGTGGGGGGGTAGGGGTAGGGGGTAGGGGAGATAGAAGACATGCCCCCCATAGCCCACCCCCTCCCCCCCCCCCCCCACCCACCCCGCAGAAAAAAAGAAATCGGAGAAAGTAAAACGAAGAGAGAAAAAGGAGATAGAGAAAAAAGTAAGACAAAGATAAAGAGAGTAGCGGACGGAGCGAGCAGTGTACGTGTATATGTATGTACGTATGTACGTATGTGTGTGTGTGTGTGTGTGTGTGTGTGTGTGTGTGTGTGTGTGTGTGTGTGTGTGTGTGTGTGTGTGTCGCGCCTTGTGTTCCACTTGAGAAGTAAATCCTCAGCCCCGCCCTTGATTCCCTCTCTATCCTCATCCTCACCCTTTTGACAGCGCTGCTCCTTGATGACGGCTAGGAAGGAGGGAGGAGGAGGAGAAGGAGAAGGAGAAGAAGGAGGTGGAGGAGGTGGAGAGGAAGGGGGGAGGAAGTGGAGAGGAAGGGGGAGGAAGGGGGAGGAGGTGGAGAGGAAGGGAGGAGGAGGAGGAGAAGGAGAAGGAGAAGGAGAAGGAGAAGGAGGGGAAGTGGAAGGGGGAGGAGGAGGAGAAGGTGGAAAATGAGGAGGAATAGGAGGAGGAGAAGGAGGAGGGGAAGAGGAGGAGCTGGAGCGGGCGGAGGGGCGTGAGGAGGAGGACGAGGAGGGGCGTGAGGAGGAGACATGGGATCTCCTTACTTCTATAAGACGTCGAAAATCTCTCTCCTAACCTCCCCCCCCCCCTCCCCTCCCTCCCTCCCCTCCCCCCCATGGCCAAGGAGACGTAATTAAAACTCCGAAGGGGAATGAAACCGCGTTTGTATGTGGGGGTGCGGGGGGGAGGGGAAGGTGTTGGGGAGGGGGGGGGGAGAGTGAATGAGGGAGTGTCAGCGAGCGAGTGATTGTGGGAGTGTGGGTATGAGTGAGTGAGATTTATGTGAGAGTATGAGTGAGAAAATGAGTAAGAGTGAGTGTGAGTGAGAAAATGAGAGTGAGAGTGAGTGAGTGAGCAAATGAGCGAGTAAGGGTGAGTATGAGTGAGAAAATGAGAGGGAGAGAGAGTGAGTGAGAAAATGAGAGAGTGAGAGTGAGTGAGTAAGAAAATTAGAGAGTTAGAGGGAGTATGAGTGAGAAAATGAGATAGTGAGAGTGAGTATGAGTGAGAAAATGAGCGAGTGATAAAAAGAGCGAGTGAGAGCAGTATAGGTGAGAGAATAAGGGAGTGAGAGACATGAGAAAGAGAGGAAGTGGGAAGAGGAAGGTTGATTGGCCCAGTAGGAAGCGAAACAGAGAGAGAGAGAGAGAGAGAGAGAGAGAGAGAGAGAGAGAGAGAGAGAGAGAGAGAGAGAGAGAGAGAGAGAGAGAAAGAGAGAGAGAGAGAGAGAGAGAGAGAGAGAGAGAGAAAAACGCTAAAACATAGGCGTTTTGTAAACAGAGTACTTGGTGATGCTTTATGGGGAGAGGGAAGGGAGGGGGAGGGGAGTAGAGGGGGTAGAATGGAATGCATCAGACGAGGAATTGGAAGGGGAAGCGGGTGGGGGGGGGGAAGGGGAAGGAGGGGGAGAGGTAATAGGTAAAAGGAAATAGGAAATAGGAAATACGCCGGATGTGTGGCGAGTAAAGTGAGGAAGTGGAAAGTGTGATCCTTTTTGGTAGGCCTACGGGAAGAAAAAGAACCGTTTGTGCTCTGGTTTGCTTTTGTTTTTGTTGTTTTTCTTTTGGCCATTTATGTGTATTTGTTTAGTTGGTGCGAGTTTTAAAATGTGCAGGTGGGTGGGTGATTTTATCAATGATGTTTTGTTGCTCTTTCTTTTCTCTCTCTCTCTCTTTCTGTCTGTCTCTCTCTTTCTGTCTGTCTCTCTCTTTCTGTCTGTCTCTCTCTCTCTCTCTCTCTCTCTCTCTCTCTCTCTCTCTCTCTCTCTCTCTCTCCTCTCTCTCTCTCTCTCTCTCTCTCTCCTCTCTCTCTCTCTCCTCCTTTCACTCTCTCTTTCACGTTCTCTCCTTCCCATCCTCCCCCCCTCTCTCTTCCCCCCGCCTCTTTTCCTCCCTTTCCCTCTCTCTCTCCCTTTCTCCACCTCCCTCTTAAATACAGACAGATGTCGAAAGTCCACATTATTATAGCAATCTCGTGACGTCGGGCTCTGGGTAACAATGCAGTTTGGCGTGTGCTGTGTACTTAGTTAGGAAAGTTGCGAATGCTGCCATGTTTATTTTTGTTTACTTTTCGATGCAGCTTAGACGTTTGGTGTCACGATGCAGAGAATGGTTTAAAGTCTGTTAATAGGAGGGTGAGGGTGAGGGTGAGGGTGAGGGGGAGAGAGGGTGAGGGTGAGGGTGAGGGGGAGAGAGGGTGAGGGTGAGGGTGAGGGTGAGGGTGAGGGAGAGAGAGGGAGTGGAAGAGGGAGGGTGAGTGAGTGAGTGAGTGAGTGGGAGGGGGGTGGCAGGCAGGCAGGCGGCGGCAGGCTGGCAGGTTGGTCCCGAGATCGTCAAAATAATTCGATTAGATAAAGACACCTGCTGGAGGAAACAAAAAAGAAAGAGGGAGAGAAACAGAGATAGAAACGCTGGCACAAAAACGCAGACACAAATACACAGATATAGATACACAGACACAGTGGTAGAAACACAGAGAGAGACAGAGACAGAGAGGAAAGAGAGAGACAAGGGGGAAGAGAGGCATAAGAAAGAGAGATACATAGGAAGGAGAGACAGTGAGGCAGAGGGAAGAGAGAAAGAGAAAGAGAGACAAAGCAAGAGAAGAAGGAAGAGAAACAGAGACCTGGACAAAGAAAACGTGACGGTCTTCACGGAAAGCCGAAAGTTCGGGAATACCGTGACAGCTAAACGTCTTTTTTAACACGAGTCGGTACGGACGTAATTGGCTTGCCCTCGACCTAGCGCCATTTTTCTTTACATTTTTTTTGTTTGTCGGAGAATGTTATAATGGATAATTTTTGATATTTGGTAATGTAGTTATATTTTTGCTTATATTTCGGTGGTAAGTGAGCGCTATAATGGGAAATCTTTAATATCACGTAATAATATAATGATATTTTTTTCTTATATAATGATATTTTCTCATATAATTATATTTTATTCATATATAATTATATTTTATTCTCATATACTTATATTTTATTCTCATATGATTACGTTTTTTCGTATATAGTTATATTTTTCTTAAAGTATTGGTTGCCGGAGAGCGCTACAGATTATAACCTTTGAAGTTGTTTAAATTGATTCGTCAAATTAAAAAAGAATGCGAATGAGAAGAATGTGTAATTCCAGAATGTTCGATGAGTACTTGACGTTTCGATATATATTTTGCATCAATTATTTGGAATTGCTTCGAGTCTTTCTTAAATTTTTGCGCAGTTTGTCACGATCAAATTAATTTATCTTCGTCTTGATCAAAAGCGAATTTTAAAAATGTATGAAAACAAGAAATTAGATAAGTTTTTTTTTTTTTTTTTTTTTTAAGAGGAGGGTAAAGAGAGAGAAAAATAATTTGTTAGTGAAAACAAAACAAACAAACAAACGAAAAAAAATGTAACGAGAGACCTTTTAGTTGATATTTTGGAAATACCGGCGGAATGCTGGTCTTTCCCCCACCACCATCCACGCGCCCCTCATTCACCCCCACCATCCACGCCCCTCTCCCCCCTCATTCACCCCCTACCATCCACCGCCCTCTCTCCTCCCATTCAATCCCCACCATCCACGCCCCTCTCCCCCCTTCATTCCCCCCACCATCCACGCCCCTCTCCCCCTCATTCACCCCCACCATCCACGCCCCTCTCCCCCTCATTCACCCCCACCATCCACGCCTCTCTACCCCATCACTCCCCCCACCTCATCCCCCTCCTCCTCCCCCCATTCAACTCTCTGCTACCTCATCCACCCCCCCTCTCCCCCTCATTCACCCCCACCATCCACGCCCCTCTCCCCCTCATTCACCCCTGTTTCACCATCGACGCCCTCTCCCCCCTCATTCACACCCCCACCATCCACGCCCCAGCTCCCTCCCCTCATTCACTCCCCACCATCCACGCTTACCCACTCCCCCTCATTCCACCCCCCACCATCCACGACCCTCTCCCCCCATTCACCCACCTCTCCACCATCCACGCCCCACTCCCCCCTCATTCACCCCCACCATCCACGCCCCACTCCCCCCCTCATTCATCTCTCCCCACCGCATCCACCCCCTTCTCCCCATCACTCACCCCCTCATTCACTCCCTCACCATCTCCCTTCTCCCCCCATTCACTCCCACTCCCCTCTCCCCACCCCATTCACCTCCAACTATCCACCCTCCTCTCTCTCTCCCCTCTCCCGACCCCTCTCTCCCCCCTATCTACACTACTCCCACCTCATCTCCCCCCTCTCCCCCATTCACTCCCACCCCCTCCTCTCTCCCCACCCCACTCACTCCCAACCATCCACCCCCCTCTCCCCCTCACTCACTCCCCCCTCTCCCCCCCATTCACTCCCCACCATCCCCCTCCCTCTCCCCCTCCACTAACCTCACTACCCCCTCATCGCTGTCGCCGTGGGTTTTTGCGTCCTGTCTTCCTTCATTTTGTTTTGTTTGTGTCTCTTTTTTTCGCGTGTGTGTGTTCACCCTTCGCCATTATCGTTATCTTTAGTTTTCGTCGTGGTTCTGGTTTATCTTTTCCTGTTCCTTCATTTCTTCCTGTCATTTCTTCGCCTCTCCTTCTCTTCCCTCGCCCACTGGACGGGCGTGTGCAACACCGATGGGTTATGTAGTGTGTGTGTGTGTGTGTGTGTGTGTGTGTGTGTGTGTGTGTGTGTGTGTGTGTGTGTGTGTGTGTGTGTGTGTGTGTGTGTGTGTGTGTTTGCATGGCTGTTAGCGTATTCGAACGGAGGAAGGAGGAAGAAGAGAAAGAGAAAGAAAGAAGGAGGAGGAGGAGGAGGAGGAGGAGGAGGAGAGAAGGAGGAAGAAGAGGAGAAGAGAGGAGAGGAGGAGGAGGAAGAGGAAGTAGAGGAGAGAGAGGAGAGGAGGAGGAAGAAGAAGAGGAGAGGAGAAAGAAGAAGAAGAGGAGAGAGAGGAGAGGAGAAAGAAGAAGAAGAGGAGAGAGAGGAGAGGAGAAAGAAGAAGAAGAGGACGAGAGAGAGGAGAGAGAGGAGAGGAGGGAGAGGAGGAGGAGGAAGGTCAACATTCCGCGATTGCAGCCCTATCAAACGGCGTCGCAAGGCCCCCCGCGCCGAAAGGTCAGCTCACGTGCGCGCAACACAGCGGCGGCGGCGATGGCGGCTGTGACGGCGGGGGGGGGGGGGGGCGGTCTCCTGTCATTGCTAGCCCTCACGCCCTCGCCCCCGGGCCGTGGAGGGCGATGGGCGCGCGCGACTGGCTTGTGGTCGGTGCGTTTGGGAGTGTTTTTCGGGTTTGGGAAACTTGATTCTTGGTTTGTTGGTGGTGGTGGTCGTGGTGGTGGTCGTAGTCGTAGTCGTGAAGGTCATGCTCATGGTCGTCGTCATGCTCATGGTCATGGTCGTCGTCGTCGTCGTCATCGTCATCGTCATGATCTTCATCTTCATCTTCATCTTCATCTTCATCTTCATCTTCATCTTCATCTTCATCATCTTCATCTTCATCTTCATCTTCATCTTCATCTTCATCTTCATCATCTTCATCTTCATCTTCATCTTCATCTTCATCTTCATCTTCATCATCATCATCATCATCATCATCAATAATCATCATCATCATCATCAATAATCATCATCATCATCAATCATCATCATCAATCATCATCATCATCATCATCATCATCATCACCACCACCATCACCATCATCATAACCATCACCATCATCATCATCACCATCAACATCATCACCATCATCATCATCATCACCATCACCATCATCATAACCATCACCATCATCATCACCATCATCATCATAATCATCATCACCATCATCATAACCATCACCATCATCATCATCACCATCACCATCATCATAACCATCACCATCATCTTCATCATCACCATCATCGTCGAATTCCTATTTGATATTGAGGAAAAGACCCAAATGAAATGCAGTTCCCTGTACAGGGCTCGACCTTAGCACTAGCCCCGACGGTCATTGACTAGTAAAACCCAGGCGCGGGCTAGTAGAATGCACTACTCCGCTAGCCCGGCGGACGAGTGGAAAGTAGACAGCCACAAATGATTGAACAGGTTCCACCCCAAGCAGAGAGTCTCGACCTGGAACTTTTTGTCGAGTAAGAAGTTACAATAAATTCATTGGTGACCTATTATCTAACTCAGCAAGCCGGGGTTTCATTAATCTTCTGTAAAGTTCAATATTTAGGCTAGTAAAAAAAAAAAAAAAAAAAAAAACTCAATTTACTGGCGGTGGGCTAGTTGAAAATAAATTTAAGCGCAAGGCCTGCTATTTGACAGGGGGAAGGTGGGAGGTAGGAGGGGGGTATGGAGAGGGGTGGTAGGGAGGGTGAGGGGCAGTTAAATGGGGGTTGGGGTAGGGGGAGGGGGAAGAGAGAAGAGAGAAGAGGGAGGAAGTGGGAGAGACAGGTGACACGTGTCGGTGGGGTGGGGATGGTGGGGGGTGGGGGTGGGGTGGGGGGGTAGACACCTGTCTGTGGCGGTTGAGGGGAGTGGTCGCTCGGTGCACAGGTGTTCGAGAGAGGAAGCACTGTTCTATAAATTACAACTGCCTGTACTGAAAGCTACTTGAGTTACGATTGGGGGTTATCTGCCCAGGTGGTGGCTGTGAAGAAAATATTTGTTCCTTCGCTTATCATATCTTCGTTGGAGCAGTAAGCAGAAATGGCGATAACAGCCTTGATAAGATGTTATGTAACATGCTGACACACCGCTTTCATCTCCTAATGATATTCATAGAAGTTCGTAAGATTTTTTTTTTCATCAAATGTGTTTTTCATTATCCTTATCCCCTCCCTTCCTCCCACTTCATCGTACATCATATTTTATCTTTCCCTTTTTTGTGTCCACCCCCCCCCCCCTCCTCTCCCTTTCATAACCAGTTTTCATTCATTTTTTTCCCTCTTGCGTTACTTCAGATTTACAGAGGGGATAAGATGAGATTAGATGCAAGAGCAAAACATATATATATACTCCACGTTAAATTTACCTTCATATTAAACCCCCCACTCCATTATCATCATGATCTTCATAATCTGCAGATAATATTCCAGTTCTCCCAACCCACATTTAATCAACGGTCTGTTTGTATCTCTCTCTCTCCCATTCTAGGTTATTTTGACATCCATCTTTCCCTCTTCTCCTGCATAAAATGAGCAACACTTTTTCTCCCATTCTGCACTAAATAAAGCAACACTTTTTCTCCCATTCTGCACTAAATAAGAAACACGTATTCTCCCATTCCACCCCAAATTGACATTTATTTTCTCCTGTTCCACATTGAATTAACATCGTTTTCCTTTTTTCCAGACTGTTCGAAGCGGAGGAGCAGGATCTCTTCGCCGACCTCCAATCTCTGCCTCGCAATGCAGCCCTCAGGAAGCTCAACGACCTTATCAAGCGTGCTCGTCTGGCAAAGGTCAGTTAGGCACTTATTTTTTCCTACTTTTTCCCTTTATTTCGTTTTCCCTCTTACTCCTTCTTCTCCTCGTACTTGCTTGTATTCGTCGTCTTCTTTGCCTTTATTTTTGTCTTCAGTTGTTTTCGTCTGGGTAGTATGTTATTTGGCTTCCATCTGGCAGTCCGGTTCCATCCCTCCTGACCTGTTGAGGGGCGTGGTCACCCCTCTCTGGACGGCGAAAGGGGGTCTTTGGGACGGCAGCAACCATCTTGGCATCACACTGCTCAGTATACCATGCAAGGTTCTCGTCCACATTCGTCTGAGACGGATCTGAGACCATCTACCGAGGCACCAGAGACCGGAGCAATCTGGATTTACTCATGGCAGGTCCACAATAGATCGTATCCTGGCGCTTCGGATCATGGTGGAACGCCGTCATGCGCTGCTCTCAGCCTACATCGCTCTCAAGAACTCAGGAGTGACTCTGCATCGCGAATCCCTCTCGGCGATCCTGAGACTCAGGGGAATTCCAGCAGTGATTCTTGGATTAATAGCAAGCTTGTGTACTGGTAGTGGAAGTGCTGTAAAGTGTAAAGGGCCTATCGAGATTCTTGCCTGTTAATTCAGGAGTGAGGCAAGGCTGTGTTCTCGCACCATCAACTTTCAATACTTGCATGAACTGGATAATGGCTAGAGCTAGTATCCAAAGTCACTGTGGAGCAATGCTAGGTAATATCAAGGTCACTGGCCTTGATTTTGCTGACGATGTTGTTTTTTTTCCCGAGTCCCTGGAATCTCAGGCGGCAGATATTAATGCAGTCAGCAATGAGGCGAACCCTGTAAGTTTAAAGGTTTCCTGGACCAAGACCGAGATCCAGGATTTTGAGGGCCTTCTAGGAGAACCTGTTCAGTCGATATATGCTTGCGGCGAGAACATCGAAGTCACCGAGAGCTTTACATATCTTGGTAGTGCCATGGACTCCGAAAGAGTATTTGGAGGTGCCGGGACCTGCCAAGTTCAGGCGCGGTTCAACTGGTCTTGTGTACGTCTAGGACCTGACTTGTGTCCGAGTACCGATCCAGGCTAAGTGTTTCAACAGCGAAAAGCACCGCCGTAATAGACCGCACATACCTATTATTTGAATAACACCGCGCATAGTACGTCTCGTTTGAGCAACATGGAGCATGACTTAATCCATGTTTCACCATAATTTCGTGTTTCATGGCGTATATATTTTTTGAAGAAAAAAAGCACGGAAACCAATATATCAGATTCAAAATTATAAACGCTAGGCTGATGGGACGTCGACGCGAGTGTAGATCCTCAGTTTCATATAAGCCATTTCTTGTTTTGGGAATAAAAACCGAATTTTGTGATTATTAACTCTGAATGTTTTATATAAAATCTGTAATATAACTTTTGTTGACTCTACACATTGGTAAGTTCTGTAAGCGAATTGCAGACAATGATTTTAAATTGCACCCTGGAAAGCCCGGAGATACCCGAGGAAAAGAACGCCCTTGTTATCGCTGGCTGTCCTCTCAGTCCCCAGATTTCGCACCAAAGTCACGCGATTTGGCCCAGATAGCCGCGCTTACGGCCAGAACTGCGCGTACACAAGACCAGTTGAACCGCGCCTTTCTTTACGTGTCTTCAGGTCCTCGATACTCTCAGTTTTGCGTTATGGAAGCGAACTCTACGTAATCTTGATCCTTGGAGTCTCGTCTCGATGCCTTTCGTAACATGTCCTTGCGCCGGATCATTGGGTACACTCGGCAGGACCATTTGTCCAACCAACGGCTACACCGTGAGTCCGGCATAGGACCCGTTACCTGCACAATCCAGGACCGCCAACTCGGGCTATACGAGCACCTAGCTCGTTTCCCCGTGGATGGCGAGACAACCCTGGGTGGAAGAGGCCCGTGGGACGACCTAGGAAGTTGTGGCCTTGGGCAGACTGACCATGCAGAACCTTTGCGGGTGGAAGCGAAGGGTGGATGCGGCTATGCGCCTCCTTCGGCGTCAGCGCCATTGATGGATGGATGGATTCATCTGACTGGTTATTTTTTCCTCATTTTCTTCCTGTCTTTTCTTTCTACACCTCTTTAAATCTTCACTTCTCACAACTTCTCTTCCTTCCCGAGACTGCTACTGCTGCTCCTCCTCCTTCTCCTCCTCCTCCTCCTCCTCCTCCTCCCTCCCTCACTCCTCCCTCCTCCTCCTCCTCCTCCCTCCTCCTCTCTCCTCCCTCCTCCTCCTCCTCCTACTCCCTCCTCCTCTCCTCCTTCTCCCTCCTCTCTCCTCCCTCCTTCTCCTCCCCTTCCTCCTCCTCCTCCTCCCTCCTCCTCCCTCCTCCTCCCTCCTCCTCCTCCTACCCCTCCTCCTCCTTCTCCCTCCTTACCCCCCCTCCTTACCCTCTCCTTTCCCTTACCCCCCCCCCCCTCCTCTACCCTCTTCCTTACCCCCTCCCACCCTCTTCCTTCCTTCCTTCCCCTCTTCCTCCTCCTCCCCTCCTTCCCTCTCTTCCTCCCTCCTCCCTCCTTCCCCTCTTTTCTCCTCCCCCTCACTTTTCCCCCTCTTTCTCCTCCCCCTCCTTCCCCTCTTTTTCCTCCCCCCTCTTCTGCTTCTGCTTCCCTCTCTCTTCTCTCCTCCCCCTCTTTTCCTCCCCTTTTCCTCCCTCCCTCTCCCCCTCCTCCCCTCCCCCTCCTCCTCCTCCTCCTCCTCCTCCTCCTCCTCCTCCTCCTCCTCCTCCTCCTCCTCCTCCTCCTCCTCCTCCCTCTCATAAAAGGCCATTGCCCACCTATGACCTTACCTTATGACTCTTGACCCGCATGCAATTAAGACAATTATTGAGACAAGGTGTGGAGGTTATTTGAGCCTATCAGCCGTAATATTGTTGCACTGTTTAGGCTTCTGTGCTTTGATTTTAAGATGGGAGGCTCCGTAAGAAAAGATCTTGTAATGCTATTGATAGTCAGTTGTGTAATTGGAATGTTGGGAGATTTATTTATGTGCAGTTTGGACTGTGAGGTTTAACGCAACTATTTTCCTCTTTCTTCACCAACTACTGTGAATCGTCCACCTTCCCCCTCTTTGTCCTACCTTCCTTTCCTCCTTCCTCCTTCCTACTTTTCCTCCTTTCACCTCTTCCTTCTTTCTCCTTCCACCTCTTCCTTCTTCCTCCTTCCACCTCTTCCTTCTTCCTCCTTCCTCCTTTCTCCTCTTCCTCCTTCCCCCTCTTCCTCCTAACCCCCTCTTCCACCTTCCTCCTCTTCCTCCTTCCTCCTTACCTTCCTTCACTCCTTCTCTCTCTCTTCCTCCTTCCTCCTTCCCCCTCTCTTCCACCTCTCCTTCCTCCTTCCCCCTCTTCCGCCTTCCCTCCTCCCTTCCTCCTTCCTTCTTCCACCTTTCCTCCTCTTCCTCCTTCCCCCTCTCTTCCACCTTCCTCCTCTTCCTCCTTCCCCCTCTTCCACCTTCCTCCTCTTCCTCCTTCCCCCTCTTCCACCTTCCTCCTCTTCTCTCCTCCTCCTTCCCCTCTTCCACCTTCCCTCCTCTTCCCTCCTTCCCCCTTGTCCACCTTCCTCCTCTTCCTCCTCCTTCCTCCTTCCCCCTTGTCCACCTTCCTCCTCTTCCTCCTCCTTCTCTTCTTCCTCCTCTTCCTCTTCTCCTTCCCCCCTTCCCTCCCCTTTCCTCTCCTGCTCCTCCTCCATTTCCTCCTCCTCTATTCTTCCATTCACTCTTTTCCATATTCTATATTTTTCTCTTTCCTCCCTCCCTCCTCCCCTTTCCTCTCTTCCTCCTTCTCCACCTCTTCCTCCTCCTCCACCTCTTCCCTCCTCCTCCACCCTCTTCCTCCCCTCCTCCACCCTCCTACTCCTCCTCCTCCCTCCTCCTCCTCCCTCCTCCCTCCTCCCTCCTCCTCCTCCTCCCCCCCCCTCCTCCTCTCCTCCTCCTCCTCCTCCTCCTCCCTCCTCCTCCCTCCTCCTCCCCCCCCTCCCCCTCTCTTCCACCTCTCCTCCACCTCTGCCTTCTCTCTCTTCCTCCACCTTCTCTTCCTCTTCTTCCTCCTCTTCCCTTCACTTGCTCTTCCTCCTCCTCTTCCTCCCACCTTCTCTTCCTCCACACTTGCTCTTCCTCCCTCCTCCTCTCTCCCTCTGCCTCCTCCCTCCTCCTCCTCTGCCTCCCCCCCTCTCTTTCTCCTCCTCCTCTATTCTAACTTCTCTTCCAAACTCCCCTCCTATCTTCCATCCACCTCACTCTTCCTCCTCCTCCTACTCCTCTTCCTTTTGATTCCCTCCTCTCTCCCTCCCTCCTCCTCCTCCCTCCCTCCTCCTCCCTCCTCCTCCTCCCTCCCTCCCTCCTCCCTCCCTCCTCCTCCTCCCTCCTCCTCCTCCCCCCCCCATCCTCTCTCTTCCACTCCTCCACCTTTCTCTATTCCTCCACCTTCTCCTCCTCCTCCACTTCCTCTTCTTCCTCCATTTGCTCTTCCTCTTCCACCTCTACCTTCTTTTCCTCCTCCTCTACCTTCTCTGCCTCCTCTTTCTCCTCCTCCTCCTATTCTAACTTCTCTTCCAACTCCTCTATCTTCCCCCTCCTCCTCATCCTACTCCTCTTCCTTTCGACTCTTCCTCCTCCAACTTCTCCTCCTTCTCTTCCTCCTCCTCTTCCAGCTTCTCATCCTCTTCCTCCTCTTCCTTTCTTCTTCTCTTCCTTTCTTCTTGTCTTCATCCTTCTCCTCCCTCCTTCCCCTCCTCCTTCCTTTCTTCTCATAGACAATGGCCCTTTTTTGCACGCGAAATTCAGTGAAGATACGAGGCATTAGTCATCATTTCGTCATTGAGGTTTTTGTTCTTGTGGCAAAGTGACTCTGCAATACGAGGGGGCACTGACCTAAAAAGATGTAGTTCAGGTCCTTTTTGCCACGGTGGCCTTTAGAGCGAATTCCCTCTTTTAACGCGTCTAATGGGTGATGGATTATCTCTTTCTCTGTCACTTTCTCTTTTCCACTTCTTTCACTCTCTGATGAAGATAATTCGAAACCGGTCCAATACGTCTCCTGTGTTGTGAACATATTCATTCTCATTCATACCGTTTCTACATTTGTTAACGGGAATACGGTTTATTCTCGGGGTTTGGGGTTTAGTCTCTGGCTCCTCTCCTCCTTGACTTTTATTTTTTTTATTGGCTCTCAGTTTCACTCATTCCTTTCTTTCTCTCTGCCCCTCTTTCCTTCATTTTTGATATTTTCATCATCATTTAGTATCATCATTATCATTGTTGTTATTGATTATCATCACATTAAGCATCACCATTGCAATTATCATTAATATAGCTGTATTGTTATTTTAGTAGCAGTAGTAGTAATAGTAATGATAGTAATAATGATAATAATAGTAATGATGGTAATGATGGTAATGATAATAATGATCATAGTAGTAGTAGTAGTAATGTTAATAGTAATAGTAATAGTAACAGTAGTAGTAGAAAGATTAGAAATAATAGAAGAAGTAGTTGTGATAGTAGAAGTAATAATAGAATTAGCCTTAGTTGTAATAGCAATAGTTATAATAGAAGTAGCAGTAGCAGTAGTAGAAGTAGAAGCAATGGTAGTAGTAGTAGTAGTAGTAGTAATCATACTTTTATAATTGTTATTGATAGCTATTCTTATGATTAGTAGCAGTAGCAATTTTAGTAGTAGTAGTCTTGTTATTATTGCTGTTATTGTTATTGTTAGGTGTCATTTTTTTGGCAGTAGAAGCATTTGTCGTTGTAGTTGTAGTGTTATTACAATTACTGTTATTATTATTATTGTTGATAGTAGCCTAATCATATCATTTTTGTCAATTATCATTATTGGTATGTTATAATAATCCTTATCTTTATCATTGTTCTTTTATTTTTTAGTAGCACTATATTTTATATGCTCTGTATTTGTTATTATATATTAACAATTAATTTTCACTCTTCTGTTTGATTTTGAAAGTGTGTGTTATCTATGTATTTTTTATACTTGTTTACACATCACTTATTTATAATTATGATTGCAGTATTTTGTTGACTTGTTTTGTTGTTCCCCTTGATATCAGTGTTGATACTTGTTGTGTACAGTTTATTATTATTATTATTATTATTATTATTATTATTATTATTATTATTATTATCATTATTATTATTTTTATTTTTATTTTTATTATTATTATTATTATTATTATTATTATTATTATTATTATTATTATTATTATTATTATTATTATTATTATTATTATTATTATTATTATTATTATTATTATTATTATTATTATTATTATTATTATTATTATTATTATTATTATTATTATTATTATTATTATTGTATAATGTATTTCACATCTAAGGCACCTTAAATGCTATATAGTGCAAGAAAATGCACATGTAGCTCTGTCTAAAACTGAGAGACAAGAAGAAAGAGAAAGGGATATAGTGTATTGTAGATAACAGAGACAAAGTCATTCTGATTATGAAAGTGGATAGTTATGGTCAAGTCTGTAAACAATAGAGAAGAAAAAAAAAAATGTAATAATATCATACACCCTATTATTATTACTACTTACTCCACTTCCATCTGAAACTGTCATTACTATCATTATTACCTAGATCACTAACACTACTTCTAATACCACAAAATAACTATTGGTACTACTAATTTCACGATTACTACTACTAAGTACAACTGCTACTAAAGACACCACTTCTACCACAATTGTCTTCAACCACTTTACAACCACTACCGCAACCACTCCCACCTAATTATTGACAAAACCTGTAAATTTGCCTTACTTATCATACTCTTCCTCCCCACAGGTCCACGCCTACATCATCTCCGAGCTCAAGAAGGAGATGCCTTCAATGTTTGGGCGCGAGAGCAAGAAGAAGGAACTCATCAAGAACCTCGGCACGATCTACGAGAAAATCCAACGAGAACACCAAATTTCTCCAGGAGATTTCCCTGAGATCAAGCGCATGCAGGTGAGTTGAGTGAGTTGAGTGAGTTGAGTGAGTTGAGTGAGTTGAGTGAGTTGAGTGAGTTGAGTGAGTGAGTGAGTGAGTGAGTGAGTGAGTGAGTGAGTGTGTGAGTGAGTGAGTGAGTGAGTGTGTGAGTGTGTGAGTGTGTGAGAGTGTGAGTGTGAGTGTGAGTGTGAGTGTGAGTGTGAGTGTGAGTGTGAGTGTGAGTGTGAGTGTGAGTGTGAGTGTGTGTGTGTGAGTGTGAGTGTGAGTGTGTGTGTGTGTGTGTGTGTGTGTGTGTGTGTGTGTGTGTGTGTGTGTGTGTGTGTGTGTGTGTGTGTGTGTGTGTGTGTGTGTGTGTGTGTGTGTGTGTGATGTAATGTAGGTGAATGGGTCTGGGTGTAACTGATATATGTGTAGATACATGCATGTCTGAAGTCATGTATGAAAATATATTCCTACAGTGATTCTATGAATTAGATTTAAAAAGGAAATTATGTAAAGCACTTGTCTCAAGAACAAGAAGGCAGCAAGTTCTTTCCATGCAGAGAAATGCAAAGGTAGTAGGATAGGTGTATCAGGTTTCCGTAATTGTGTCTGAATGGGTAAAGAATAGAAATTGTTGAGATGTTCATTCCTTGTCCTTGCAAAGGAGGGGGATGTGCGCCTGTGCTTGTGCGTGTGTTTCTGCTTTGTCCATAGGATTAGAGTATGGAGGAGCCTTTGAGTTTCTGTCTGTAATTTGTAACTTTTAGATATGCCAATGTAATCAGTCATATGTGCTCTGGATAGTTAAAGAAGAAGAAATGAAAAAGTGGATGGTTTGAAAATATTACCGCATTCCTAGGTCAGTCCTCTGAATACTAGTTGATATGATGGGCTTAATAACATATTCTCTTTGCCTAGGTTCATTTCATAGATTGTCCAGAAATATAGACCACAGGACAGAATTTTTTAATGGAAATCAATTTTTTTGACACCCATTAGTTACCTGCAAATTTGTACAATTCTTATACCTTACTCATACATGTTTTTAAACACTTTAGTTGCCTTAATGTTATAAGTATTATAGTCAACATACTTTATTCCTTTATAATTTAGCTAGATACCCACGATATTATTTCACTCGATTGCCGTAAACTTGTAATCTGGAAGGCATGATACAAAATAACCCTTCTCATATATACCTTGATAATGATGTTTAATTCACCTTTCTGAAATGTGTTGTTCAGCAAATTTTCCCTACCTTTTCAGGCATTATACTTAACTTTCCCTAACTTTATACTATTACAAGTATTGTGCCCAAGTAAACCCATCATGTATTCTCATCATTATCGTTATACATATTACTGTTCTCTTGCTTTCATCAGCCTTATTCCCATGGATCCTAATTACCTGACCTTTCATAACCAGCTCAACCATACACATCCTTATATTAAAAATAAAAAAGAAACCTGTTATTATTTATGTCTCCATATACACAGGATCAACTCCAGCACCATGACTTCACCAAATTCAACTTGATAAAGCCCCGTCTTCTGGAGGCAGTCGACAAGATGCTGGCCGAGGACATTGCCCGCCTGATGGCCATGATCCCAGTAGAAGAAGCCACGTCCAACAAGGAAGCCGCCATTATCCGGGGTAGGTGATTGGCCGTCTTTTGTAGGGAATAGTTCGGGTGAAAGGAGGAGTTCGGATGAGGAGAGAGAACAGTGGATAGAAGCTTAGAGAGAGTTTCAAGAGTTGTAGAGAGATCCATGTATAGTCTTCGGGGAGAGAGCCTCATAGAAAATCCCTGGTATGGTTTGTTGTGTTCTTCAGTGGAATTGTGTTCCAAGGAAATGGGGAAAGTGTCGCTGGTTAGGCTGCACAGAAGTTGGGAATTGCCCTGATATTCTGTTAGTCATTTATATTTTGTTTTGATATACATGGTAAGGTATTGACCTTTTTTTTTTCCCCCTAGTATATATGTATATGTATATATATATTATGTGCATATATATATATATTATGTGTATATATATGTTATGTGTATATACATATTTTTTCTTTTCTCGTCTTTTTTTTCTTTTTCCTTTTTTTTCTCTTTTATGTGTATCTAATTTCCTGTATTTATGTTATCTTGGTGATTTGCACTTTGAGTCATACGTGATATAATTTTGCTATCTACTTTTATATGTAATTAAATTGTTCAATAGATGTAGAGAATATACATAGAGATAGATACATGTTTTCTGTGTGATTATTTTACTGTGTTATAAGTCGTTAGAACTAGAAGATAGAGCTTCGTGGTTGTTCCAGTTTTATATTGTGAGTAATACATAGGCCTAAGTGTCACACGTCATTAGAAATATAAAACATATGAAAAGGAATTGACGTATCTTTTGATAGTAAATCTAAATAGCATTTTATTAGCTTCTCTTAAACTTTATCAGATAACACAGAACCTCCCACTCCATTCACCTCCATTTTTTTTTTCTTTCTTTCTTTCTTTTTTTTTCGCTTGTGTCGATAAGGTTTTAGTTGGCGCTCCTTTAACAGCATAGTGAATTAATACTGAACAGAGCAGAGGATGATAGTCTGTTGGTACTACAATTAATACTACTTTAACAAATAACAGAACTACACTAAAGGTACTTTCTTTACTATAGGATCACTCCCATGTGTTAAATGTGTTCTCAATCCTTTAATATTATTATGAACTAGAATATATGTATATTGTCTTTTTTTTAGAGGGGTGGGGGAATTATATGCATAGGAATTTTGCATTACTTTGCAGTTATTATTTATGTACTGAATGACTCAGTTTGGTTCTGTCCTTAATCTGTACTTGGAAACTACTGCATTTGTTGTATGGCTTAGCACATTTCTTATTCTTTAGAGAATAGTCAGTCCATAATTAGAGTATTGCAAATGTTTTTTGACGAATAGTTCATGAGTAAGCAGTCGGAGGATAAGAGTCTATGATACAGCATAGTTCCCCGTATCGTGATTAACAAAAAAAATGGTCTATCAACACTTCATTAGATATAACAACAGAGTAATTTCTGATTTGGTTATCACTTATGACGTTCCCCAAAGAGCAATTCTTAGTATCCTATTACTTTCCAATTAGCTCAGTGACATTAACACTTCAGTTAACATGGGATGACATTATATTTGGTTGATAGGAACATCCTGCCTCTTAGGAAATAGGAAATAGATATGTTTATTTGCTCAAGAGGCTTGGATATCAAGAAATAGGGCTTATAAGTTATTGGTTATTTGGAACTATCAATGTAACCTGAGGGTGTGGCTGAACTTTAGGGTCCAACCATTTTTTTAAATTTTCATTGTTAGTGTATTATTCATGTAGTGCCTCACCCATTGCCTAACCCATATGGCATGTCCTCTCAGACTGTAGTTTCTTTTTTTTTTCTTTTTCTTTTTTTCCCATAGATGGCTCCACAAGTGCTTAGTCACCAAAGACTCAAGTGGTAGCTGTACCTATCTCACCTGTTTACCCTGTTTCTTGAATTTTATTTTTATTTACTTATTTTTCTTTGCTATTAGTATTCATAGCAACATAGTAATCATAATATCAGTATTAGTTTATAACACTATCAGTATAAATAGGGAAGGGGATTTCAGGGGTGACCACAAAGGCCCATTAATTGGCTTCTCAGTGGCTGAGGACTTGTAAAGTCATCCATGTATAAATGCAGTTTGCAAAAGTTAAGTACAGTGGCAATTTATTCATGTTCCTGGCAGTAATGGGCTAAAATTATATACTTAAGAATTTCTTAGGTCATTATTATTTTATCATTATTTATTAGCAATGTATTAAAAAAAAAAAAAGTAATCTTATTGAGATTCTGCTTTCTTTTCTACTTTCAAAATTTGCCTTTTTCTCTCTCTCTCTCTCTCTCTCTCTCTCTCTCTCTCTCTCTCTCTCTCTCTCTCTCTCTCTCTCTCTCTCTCTCTCTCTCTCTCTCTCTCTCTCTCTCTCTCTCTCTCTCTCTCTCTCTCTCTCTCTCTCTCTCTCTCTCTCTCTCTCTCTCTCTCTCTCTCTCTCTCTCTCTCTCTCTCATTTTGATATTTGCCAGTCTGTACACAGATATATTACCAAGATATTCCGTAAGTGCAGTAGATAGAGAAATAGATGGAAAGAATAGAGGAAGAGTAAGAATAAGAAGAGTAAGAGTTATTAAGATGTAATTATGTGTCATATCCAAGTAACTATATACAGCTGCTCATGCCACAACAGGACAGGATTCTTAGGATAGGAAGGGTTAGGGTGACATCGTCAGTATGTGTGTGTCTGTAACTAAAACCAATTTTAGGAAATAATGGTGATATTATACCAAGGTGTTGTGCTATACAGTATATTGTGTATATCAACTCGCCCTCCTCTTCGTTATCTCTGTTGAATCTTATATTGTGTGGCCAGCGCTGATAAGAGATAAGCATTGTTTAGACAGATGACCTCTTTATTAATTTTGTTAGAATGACAGCTTTTTTAGCTCTGTTATAGATATTATTTGAATCTACGTCCATATGTGCATTTATGTGGATTTGCACACAAGCACATGCATAAACATACAGGTACACAAGCAAATATGTATATTATTAATACACGTGCATACAAATGCATATATACCTACACATGTAGTTTACAGACACACACACCACACATGTGGTAGTTATTTTAATGAGAGAAAGAGAGAAT
>NC_091591.1:16229742-16232242 GCF_042767895.1 Penaeus vannamei | reverse complement strand
ATCTTTAAAGTTATCTCAGCATCAGCTCAGTGCCTCCAGGCCAGCAAAAACAGTTAAAGGCCTAAACTCCAGTGTGCATATAAACAATGGCACGCACCAATTGCCGGCAACAGACATGATTGTTTTCATGCTATGTGTATACTGATGAAGTCCTGGTTTGTTGGCAAAATTCCTGGAAATGTGTCTTGCTACAACATGCAAAGTCTACATGATAGAAGGCCAGTAAACCACAATTTGGTTGAAATATGGATGGTATGGCATATGTGCCCCTGGGAAGGTAGCCATTCTCAGAATGGCATGATATACCTGTCACCCAGAGGCAATGAGGTAATGTTTGTCTAAACAAAATGTTGCTAGATTGGTAAAGTACAGCAACATAGATTCATAAAGTAGGTAGGCAGTTTACAATATTGTAGTTTCATAAGTTTGACCCTTAGCATTGCATTTCCTTAATGCAGATTGTGGCAAATCTGGTTCAATCTTTCACCATGTTAGTGGTTTTACTCCATTAGTTAGGCTTTCTAAGAGATATGGAGTCTGTGCAAGGAAAATAAGTAATAACATCTAGATGAAGCAATTCAAAAGACAAATATAGACATTGGAAAATGGCAATAAAGCTAAAAAAGTTTACACAAAACTTTGCAAAAGGGAGACACAGTCTTGTCACCACTCATGGGTATTTGTGCGTACTTGGCCTATGCACCACATGTCTGGGATGTTGGCCACTTATGTAACCCATTGCCCAGGTTTTTCAGCACCGTGATTTCCGTGATGCAACCGGATCCAAAGGGTTAATGATAGCTGCTTCTGGTTCTCTAAATCTGTGCAAGAAAAATAGGTCTATCAGGAAATATGAGCTACTGACGATATAATGTCAATAAAGAAAGAAAGTTCAATGGATGAAATGGAATGATTAATCTCCCTATAATATCTTGCAATATTGTGAAACAGGTGTGAAATTTTGATGAGATAGATCTTCAAACTTAGAGACAGTGTCTTTACAAGGGATGCAAATAATTTGATTAACTGTAAAGTAATGATTTATTTTTGATGTGATATTATTCAACAGTCTGGACTTTGTGGCTAGGCCTTTTCCCAATAGTTTTCAGTGTCATCAAGTATTCCCTAACATTTAGGTAATTTACAGAATGAAATATGATTATACAGAAGTGAAGTCTAAGATCCTGTGATGTACTGAGTAAATGAGCACAAGAATCAAACTTTGAATGCGTTTGGAGAATTATGGTCTTTGGTTTTGGAGGTCTTCCAAATTTTGCCATTTTCCTGTCATATTCTGTGTTGTTTGCTTGATAAAAATGGTTGATAGATATTAGCATTTATTTATTTATTCCTTTTTTTTTTTTAAGTGGAACATTAGTTACTCTATTGGTTGAGTTGGAAGATGTCTCTGATTTCCTTTTCTTCTGGTTTTCATTTTGTGAGTGTAGAAGTAGAATATGGATTTGTAAATCCAGCTTTGTTGTCTTTTGCCTTATTACAGTGGTAGACAATTATGTTATCATGTAATTAGAGATAATTATTGTCATTACATTATTGTTGCGAGTGGCCTTACAGTAAAAAAGAGGAACCAATAGAAATACACACTCACACATGTGAAAATATATCTGTTTACACATGTACAAGAACAAACCTACATATATACATACATAACATACCTACACACAAATATGCCCCAGCTTATGCATATACACTCATGCACCCACTTGTTAATTAGTTTTATTAGTGTAGAAAATAGAAAATAGAGAAATTGTATTAGAACTTTAAAAGCTTTAATATCTTTAGAGTACCTAAGGAGTCCAACATTCTGACTTACAGTTAGTTGTTCAAAAAAAGCTAAGCTTGCTTTCACAGTGTCAAGCCCATGGCCTCCAGTCATTAAAAGTATTTTAACATTGACTTTTCTCTCCAACCCCATGCTCTCAAACCCTGCGACATAGATACTGCTGGACCCGAAGAAATTAAAGGAAAGTGAACCCAATATGTAGATTACGTAAGGGCTATCTACGACAGCTGTCCATAGTTCCTTTTTTTTTGTTTGTTTGTTTTTTTTTGTTGTTTTTTTCTCTCAAGATACATATGAGAATAAGGTTTTTATTATGGAAGAGCATGGGATGCAAATGTTGGATGGTTTGCTCAGTAAAAAGGAGGGCAGAGGCTATAAGGGGCTGGAGGAAGCGTAGGATAGATCAGGAAGCTTATTCTGTTATTTGCTAATTATACACAAACATAAACATCAAACATGGATAAACATTCTTCCTTACTAGCAGCACACTTGTGTACTTGCATATTACAAGTGTATTTTGTTTTATGAGCTTTTTATACTCTTTGCCTCTAGGTACAGTAAATAACTTTGATTAACTGTATCATGGTATACAAATGTGTAGCCTGAAGTAGCAGGCAATGCCTCTCTTTTTCCTATAATTTATACTTGTGTTTTTTTTTTCTTTTTTCTTTGTGTTAGATTAGATGTTAAATCATG
>NC_091591.1:16212242-16224742 GCF_042767895.1 Penaeus vannamei | reverse complement strand
CCTGAAAAGAAGGAAGCCATGTTAGTGGTTCACTCTCTGTTCATTGCACTGTAAGAGTAATGGGAGTCAGATTCAAATTTTTTTTCTTCTATTCTTTCCAACATCCTTTCCTTTTCTCTTTCTTGCAATCTCCTTTTCTTTTTTCCATCCTCCTCCTCTTCAGCCTCCTCTTCGTTCCTTGCTTCCTTGTTCTCTTCTTCCTCTCTCAACTCTGTTCCGTTATTTGTTATGCCACTTCACATTTTTCGAGCCTGATGTCGGGACAAAGTCTTCTTGTTCAGCAATGAATTGTGTTGAAAATTAGTTGCAATAATTGCATGCCAACTGGGGGGAACCGTGTGAAAGCTACCATACTGATACACATACAATTTGGGTTTAATTTTCTGTTTATGGTTCATGCCTACAATTATGAAAGGAAAAGCTTCTGAACACAGTATTATGGTGCCTTCATGTTGTAAAATTATCCAAGGATGGCTTCTTGCTGTTGTCACTGTTTCTGTGTCCTGTAAACAGAGTTGTTCATATCACATCAGACTGTTATATTCATTTGTTTCGTTGCTTTGGTCATGTTATGTACCAGTTGCACAGGTACATGGTAAACCCTCTGGTGCCAGGTACATGCTGTGTACACCGTAATTTTTTATTTGATTTTTTTGACATAGAGATGACTTCACAATTGCTTAGTCACCAAGGAGTCAATGATTCGGCCTATGTGACCCGCACCTGTTTACCCTGTTCCTCGAATTTAAAAAAAATATTGTTTTTGGCATTATTAGTATTCTCTTTATTATCATCATCATCACCATCGTTATCTTTATCATTTTCATTATCTGTAATGTTATCGTTATCATTATTGTTATTGTTATTGCTGCTGCTGTTATTATTATTGTTATTATTATTATTATTATTATTATTATTACTATTATTATTGTTATTATTATTTATTATTGTTATTAGTATTAGTATTATTAGTATTAGTATCATTTTTATTATTTTTATTATTTTTGTTGTTTTTTGAATATCATCACTGATCATCATAAATCATCATCATCAATCATCATCATTATTATCAACATCAATCATCAATCTTCATTATCATTATTATTATTATAATAGGAGAAATCAGGTTAGACCTATTAGCTAAATTCTTACTGACTAAACATGTGGAGCCCTCTGTGTATGCACAATTAATAAGCTAAGTTCACAGTGCACATGAAATTTATGCATACCATCTCGGCTTTAGTGGGTTGATATGTATGTAATAGTGAGAATGTTAAATATTTTACATTTTCAAGGTTTCAAGAAAGTACCAAAGAGGGTGCTGCAGTTAGAACATTTTTTTATTATTATTATTATTATTATATATATATATATATATATATATATATATATATATATATATATATATTTTTTTTTTTTTTTTTTTTTTTTTTTTTACATTTCCTTTTTTTTCTTTTTTTTTTTTTTCGTCTCCTTTTTTTGTATGATTTTATTGTATTTTGCTCATAGTCTCCTATTGAATATGATTCGTTGCTCTGACTGCCTTCCTCTCCCAATCTTCCAGCTGCTAAGAGTGAAATGGTCAAGTCCAAGCTGCCTAACTCAGTCCTCGGGAAAGTGTGGAAGCTCTCCGACATCGACAAGGATGGCATGCTGGACGCAGACGAGTTTGCGCTGGCCATGCACCTCATCAACATTAAGCTCGACGACCACGACCTTCCGAGTGACCTCCCCGACCACCTTGTGCCTCCCAGCAAGAGAGGATTTAAAGCATAGAATAAATAAACCTGTGCGTAGAGTCTTAAGGAATGGATAAAGGTGTGTTTTTCTTTTTACGAAATGCAGAGTACAGGCGTGCAGAAAGTTGGATTCAGATTGGTAGCTCTCCTTTTTTTTTTTTTTTTTTTTTTCCTTTTGATACACTGACTGGTTTACCAAATGGAAAGTAAAAGAAAAAAAAAAAAAAAAAAGCAAGAAAAAGATGGTGGCAGAGAGCTAGTTCTATTTTTAACATTGAAATTTACAAGATGGTACCTTTCATGTGTTTCCTTTTTAATGATTGGATAGGGATTAGTTGTATTCAGAAATGATTTCCTCTGTGGGGACATGTCAGAAGGTAACTTGAAAAGTAGACGTAAAAGATGATTTTATGAAAGGCTCTTGCATATAGTGTCAAAGCTGATTGGCATAGAGTCAGATTTTTCTGCCTTTTATATGACATATTATCCCAGTGATGTACAGTAGATATGTTTAGTAGGTCTAGTTTGGCCCACTGATCACGTGCTGTAATGCGAGAGATCCCCAATATATATTTGCAAGAAGGAAGGAGAGCCTAAAATCTTGCTTGTAATATTTTCTTTCCTTCGATCGTGGAACCAAACTTCACCTCAATAAAATGCACTCAAGGTCACTTTTGCAGTAATGATCTTTGTTAGACAAGGGCGATATTTCATGAAATAATATAAGAAAAAAAGGATTATTTTCTGAATATACCTCACTAGTAGTGCTTGTGCTGTCTTTGCAGGAGAAACCAAACTGTCTAACTAATTTGTGTGCAAGTTGATTTTGCATTTGTCTGTTCGAAATCATAATTTTAGTGTACGTTATCCTGGAAAGGGAGATGAATTGTTAGAATCACGTTATTTGTAGCAAAGATGATTACTGCGACGCTGGCCAGACCCTGGGTATGCTAGTATTCACGCAAGTGCCGGGATTATTTTCCTATGTGCATGTTTTACTCTGCTTATCACTGTGTTGATGAAATACCTATATTTTTTTGATTTAGTCATGAATCTTAAATACTTATTATTATTATTATTTTTTTTCACTTTGAATGACCTTTGCAAGGCTTTTAAAGAAGGTGCTAGATCATTTGTATAGCTGCATAGGCTTGGCTGACAAAAGAAAGAGAAGTAATATTTCCCACAGTGACTGTCAGGAGAATTCCGTCATTCCAGCATCTGTATATAGTTTGAGTTCTGCACTAGACCAAGTGTTGTTGATTTGGTGTACATCTGTGGTTGGTGTCATAAGTACAGGCAGCCAAACTGCTGATGATATGAAAGGAAAACTCAAGGAAGAAGTAATGTTTGACATTTATATTACGAAAACGAAGTTCTGAATTGTTTGCGTACTGTTGAAAAATATGTTCTACTTATTTTGCATTCTCATTTTTTTTTTTTTCTTTTCCAATATCTATGGCCTTTTGGTGGGTGTTAGATAATTGTATGAATAGAAAGGGTATAAAAGTTCATCAGAAAATTAGATTTTTTACACAGTAAGTTAGGATTTTTTTTCTCAAAGTTGTTTCGTCATGGAACAAGAAAGTGTTTTTGTATTGAGTGTTGTCATTTCATTGCAAATAATGTCACGTCAGTACTTATGTCTGGAATGTACATTGCATGACTTTTTTTTTTCATACTGTATTTTTATGAAGTTAAGCGATAGATTAGAAAAGTTTTATTAATGAGTTTTGGAATTGATAACAATCTTGAGACATGATTTTGAGTTACATCATATAGAAGACAAGGCTTTTTCCCCCCCTCAGAACATTTTTCTTTCTCTTTCTGTTTTTAAGATAAATACTGCACCCTTATTTGTACCCTTGTAACAGAATGAAAAACAAACCTACATTACCCTTAAGATAAGAATTTTTTCTCCATTTTCTTTTCTTTTTTCTGATTGTAGATTTGTTGTAAATAAGGATTCTATCACAGATATTTCAGTTTATATTTTACCAAACACTAGAAAGGAAAATATTCAACCACAATGTTGCCAATTCTTCAGGAAACCAAAGAGAATCTGCTCCATTTATGCCTGTAAACTCTGAACCTTCAAAATATTTTATTATTTGTTGATGTAACCTGCTGAATGAAGGAAAAAGTTTATAACTTCTGTAAGTATATTACTTTATACATAAATTATGCAATGTTGATGTGCTTTTCATAACCTTTTGTTAATGTTGAATTTGCAAATCCCTGTGAAGCTACGAATTTCTCCTGTTTTGATTGCTGGTTGATATAAGGAAAGATGAGAGAAATCAGTTGGCTTAAAATCTCTGGCTGGCTGTCTAGGTTACGGTGATTGATTAAAACCTCTTGGTAATAAGGAATTTAGGGGTCTTAATGGAGTCTCTGGACTGAATAAGCATGGGAGAGGCACCCTTTTTTTCATTTATACCAAGGGAGGGGGGCTGCACTTCAACTTCGCTGATAAAAATTATGCATCTGTGAAGCTCTACTTTTATATATATCCATCTATAAGAAATAAAATTGAAGCAAGAGTGATTCAATGGGTTAACCAACCATAAAAGTCCTTCAGCATAAGTATATTCTTCAAATTTACTAGAGCTTTGCACTGTATTCATGTTGACAAATGTAGAAAGGTGTGACTGGTTTCTAATATATCTACATGTATTTCTGACAGACATATTTGAAACTACATCTCTTGTATTGTGAAGATATTAATTGTCATTCATACCCTTATGCCAATACTCATGTTGAATCTACAAAGGCAGCTAATTTGTATTCAGACTGATGAACACTGAAATATGAACACGGCCAAAGCTATAAGCCAGATGAATTGACTAGCTCCCACTAGCACCATGTCTTGCTGGAAAAAAGTGCAAGAAAAACACCTAAGTGTGGACTATAGCTACCTGATGATAATAAGATTGATTTCAAACACTCCCTCAGTAACTAACTCTCTTACTCATTCTTTTTCCTCTGTTGCTCATTTTATTTCTTTCTCTATCACTCTATTTCAAATTCTCTTTTTCATTCCATCTCTCTCTCTCTCTCTCTCCTTCTCAGAGTAGAGAGTGAGAGACTGAGTGTGTGTGTTTGCATAATGGGAAAGCAGTCAAACACCGTCCATTCACAAGAGTCTGTAGCATCCAACATCCCATCACATACACCATGCAAGCGACATAATTCACACCACCTTATAAGTCACAGCGTCTTCGAAATGCCTTTCCTGCTCGAAGATTTTGAAGATGAGTGATGGAATGATTCCTTCCATTATGTGGTTGTGTAACAAGGCAAAATTTTGGAGGCCTTTGGGAAGGACAGAGTCAACGACCAAAGGAAGTAAATAAGAGGAAAACTACAATGATTATTCACCGAAAAGTACATTAAACAATGCTAAACCACAAATACACATGGTGGTACTAGTTCGATTTACTGATCACCTTCGAAAATTTATATTGTGCCGACGCAGCTCACAATTTAACCAGTATTTTGAAGTGGGGGGACAAAGTAAATTCCCCCCAATATCTCTATCTCTATCTCTCTCTCTCTCTCTCTCTCTCTCTCTCTCTCTCTCTCTCTCTCTCTCTCTCTCTCTCTCTCTCTCTCTCTCTCTCTCTCTCTCTCTCTCTCTCTCTCTCTATCTATCTATCTCTTACAAATCAAATGCAAAACTTGTAAACAAGCCTACAAGGGTAACTACCTCTTCTATATTAGATGTCATAATAACAAACAGTCCCGATATTGTTCTTCACACAGATGTTATCCCATGCCCAATTGCAGATCACAAGCTTTTAACCTTGATCTTAAATATAGAAAAAACAAAGCGACAACCAGTCACCAAAACTTCTCGTGATCTAACCCATTACGATCCTAAATTACTCTGCGAACATATAGCTAACGAATCATCGCTATTAGATATTTTAGCAACAGATAATGTTGACACACAAATTGCCACTTTAACAGAAGTGATAAAAAATAGCATAATCGCCTCCGCACCCATTAAAACTAAAACAGTAAAACGTCCTCCCGCCCCCTGGATAGATGACAACATCAAGAGAGCCGTAAATGATAGAAATAATACTCAGAAAGCTCTCAAGATAAACAGATCTGACACCACCCTTCAGGCTGAATATAACCACAAGAAAAGAAATGTGAAAACACTTATTCATAGTGCGAAAACAAATTATTTCAAAAGTAAGATCAATGAATGCAGAAACGGTTCTGCTGAAACACGGAAACTGGTTAAGACACTAGTGCCAAATAAGAAACAAAACACAGACATTTCCACAAATTCCATAAATGATATAGAATACTTTAATAACTTCTTTGCAGAAGTCGGTAGGCTCACTTACGAACAGACAACCGCCTCCACACATCTACGCAACATAAATGAAACAAGGCCTAAAACAAACTTATTCAGACCGCAACCAGGAGTAGAAACAATTATAGTAACAGTAAAACAGTTAAGAAAAACAAATTCCGTAGAAGCTGATGGCATTGCACAGCGTTTCATAAATGATAGTCTACCAGCAATTGCATACTATCTGACAGTCATCATTAATACATCCATAGTCACCGGTGTCTACCCATCACTTTGGAAACATGGTATCATCACACCTATTTACAAATCCGGTGATACAGACGAAATGAATAATTATCGACTCATCACAATACTGCCGGTAATATCTAAAGTACTCGAGAAAAATGGCGCGAACCAATTAACAGCATTTTTGGAAGAGAACAACCTTATATCAAACACGCAACACGGGTTTAGAAGTAAATTATCAACCGAAACAGCGTTACTAAAAATCACAAACGAAATTTATAACATAAACAACAACCAGATAAATCTGCTCACTTTGTGTGACTTATCTAAGGCCTTTGACAGCGTCAGCCACGAAATCCTTCTCAACAAACTTACAAATCACGGAATTGATAACTTTTGGTTTAAAGATTACTTGTCCGCGAGAACTCAATCAGTCAAAATTCATGAAAAAGTATCATCAAAGAAACAAGTTTCGTTCGGTGTTCCACAAGGCTCCACTAGGCCCAATCTTATTCACTATTTTCATCAATGATCTGTCATCAGTTGCAAAAGACTGTCTTCTTATTCAGTACGCTTATGACTCTCAATTTCTCCACGCTGCCTCTGTTAACAATTTAAATGAGTTAATAGGGAAAGCTAAACAAACCCTAACAGAAGCAAAACAATACTTTGAAATAAATGGTCTGAAGCTAAATCCACAGAAAACAATGTATTTTCATAGGCAGCCGTCAGAACATTGCAAAAATACCCACAGATACAATGATAGAATTCCAGGGCTGCTACATCAAACCCAGCACAACAGTAAAAAATCTAGTTTACATAGACAGATATATGACATTTGAGACACACATTGCCCACATCTACAGGAAAGTAATGGGCACTCTGATATACTTAAATCACATCAAAAATAAAATACCCACAAAAACAAGAATTATTGTTATACAAACACTAGCACTTAGCATAATCAATTACTGCCTAAACATCTGGGGCTCCACAAATAAAACACAAATACAAAAGACACAGAAACTACAGAACTTTGCAGCAAGAGTAGCACTAGGAAATATAAATAAATATGACCACATCACACCACATATCAACACACTAAAATGGCTAAAAGTGCAACAGAAATACAACTATGAAACATGCATTCTAATCCATAAAATTATACAGGGAATTTACCCACATTGGCTATTACCTATACGGACAACAGGTAACACAACGGGTGTCCAAACAAGGCAAAACAAATGCCTATATATCAAGAGAGAGAGAGAGAGAGAGAGAGAGAGAGAGAGAGAGAGAGAGAGAGAGAGAGAGAGAGAGAGAGAGAGAGAGAGAGGGAGAGGGAGAGAGAGAGGGAGAGAGAGAGAGAGAGAGAGAGAGAGAGAGAGAGAGAGAGAGAGAGAGAGAGAGAGAGAGAGAGAGAGAGAGAGAGAGAGAGAGAGAGAGAGAGAGAAAGAAAGAAAGAAAGAAAGAAAGAAAGAAAGAGAGAGAGAGAGAGAGAGAGAGAGAGAGAGAGAGAGAGAGAGAGAGAGAGAGAGAGAGAGATAGGTAGATCAAATACAGAAACCGGGGCAAGAAATGTGCTAATCCGAGGACTGGTGACTTGGAACCAATTAACCGAAAATGTAAGAAATATTTCCAACCAAAAGACATTTAAAACAAAAGTGAAAGAACATCTACAGAAATATTAATGACATCAGGCGCATAAACATCAAGCCCAGCACGATATTTCAATCCCATATGGTATTATTGTTATGTGTAATTTTGTTCCACAAGCATTGTATAATATCTATGTTTATAGCACCCTATTGCATTGTGTAAACATCTTATATGTAAAGAGAATACCAATTGTAATTAATGGAACAAAGTATTTGAATTGAACTCTGTCTCTCTCTCTCTCTCTCTCTCTCTCTCTCTCTCTCTCTCTCTCTCTCTCTCTCTCTCTCTCTCTCTCTCTCTCTCTCTCTCTCCCCCCCCCCCCCCGATTGTGTGAATGTGTTTGTGTATGTGTGATTGAAATTCAAAACAATAAAAAAAAATATATCATGCGAAAATCTAGACGTTTAAGTTCATCATATACAATTATGGTATTTTGGTCGATATATCGTTACTTACTCTACCTTATTTTATCCACAGTCATTTACATGCTAAAAACATCAGGCATAACACAGATTTATGAACAAACAGATAAGTTATCCTATTAATAAAAGCGAAACAAAGACAAATAAACAGAAGAAAAATTGGAAGAGGTAAAAAATTAGTCAAATGTGGCGTAGACTTTCAGAAAAAATGTTGATGCGGAGATATAACGGGAATATATACTCTCTTTTCCTTCCGAGGAGAGTCGTATAGATAGACATATATATGAAGATGTGCAGTTGAGATATACATCGCGTCGGTGAATCTCCATTATGGGCTTTGCTTGACAACAACCCAAACACAGGCAATGCATACACAAAAAACACTCGATACATACACGCGCTCACACACGTGCGGATGTAAACAGATGGAATCGAAATGAATTTATAGAAAAAAGAAATAGATACGGATGAGTGTAGGAAATGTTCTTCACCAATAACGTTTGACAGCTGCAGTTCCGCCGCTATTTTTTTCATTATGAACTGATATCACTACTTCCCTTTAAGCTCACGTGCAGCAAAGGGCCAGCTATGAGTATGCGGGCCACATGGTATGAGGAACAACATGGCAAATAAAGACAAGTGGTTGTTCCGCTATCGTGTTCACGTAAAGCTTTAAATACATAATATTGTTCAAACTTTTAATCGATTGATATAAATAGTGATGTGTGTAAGGGAAATAAGGATCCGTTTAAGACCATTTACGAATTTAATAGCTATTTAATAAGCAATAAACTACAATGCCATTTGATCAAAGGAAAATATATGTATATATGATACGGTGCAAGTGATATTCGTACAAGACCAAACCGATGTTAAATCCTATAAAGCAGGATTGGAACATGACTGGAACATGATTGGAACATGATTGAAACACGAGTAAAAATGTGTCGGTTCGCATGTCTGAAGTGACACTAAAACCTTTAAAAAAATAATTAATAAAAGAATGAATAAAAGAAAAATTATATATTCTTAGTTTCGCTCTAAATTACACACAAAACAAAACAACCAACACAATTATCATACAGAGTTGATTAGATAAAAAAAAGAAAAACGGTAAAATAAATGGAAAGTGTTGACCAGATAAAAAAAAAAATAGATAGTAAAAGTTAACTCGTTGGAAAAATATAAAATGGAAAGAACGCCACTTGTAATAAAAATAAACCTAGAACAGCTGCTGAGTTGCAACATCTATCGAAAAAAAATAATTTGATAAGGCTGAAACCCGCACAGTGGTTTTTCCTTCTCAACAACATTTTTTTTTCTTTTTAAGCGAACAATTGCAGATGTTGACACTCTCACTCAAGTCGACCTCCACTGCTCGCTATCGTCACGTATGTCGTCAATTGGCGAGGGAATGCTGTGATAAGATGTGTATATTTAGAATATTTTATGAGAAAGATGATCGATTGAATTCCTTGATGAAGGAAAGAATGCGATTTTACATAATAAGGATAGAATTTTAAAAATGTGTTGTTTCTTTTTATGAACATTGAAAGACACACACGCACACGAACACACAACACAAGCACAGGCGCATGCACAATACACACGTGCGCGCATAAATATATGAAATCGAACTGAATGCATAGAAAAAAAAGGAATAGATACGCATTTTCACACACGCACATACACACATACACACACACTAGATACGCGACTATATCAGCTGTTCTGTCTTCCTTTGGCTCACTTTCGCTTCAAAGTCAGCCTTTACCTCACCATGGAGCGAGTCCTCACGTCAACTGTGCTTCTGCTTGTGCTACTGGGTCAGTCTGTCTGAGATTTCATGTGATGGATAAATATCTTATAAGGCTCCCGATGTCTATTCCTTTACTATATATTCTCGATATACCTTTAAAATATGATGTAATATATACGTGTATGTGTGACTGCGTGTGCCGTGTGTGTATGTATATGTATATGTGTGACTGTGTGTGCCCGTGTGTGTATGTATATGTATATGTGTGTATGTGTGACTGCGTGTGCCCGTGTGTGTATGTATATGTATATGTGTGTATGTGTGACTGCGTGTGCCCGTGTGTGTATGTATATGTATATGTATATGTGTGACTTCCTGGGTCTCCTTCTCGGGCTCTAGGGTGACTTCCTGGGTCTCCTTCTCGGGCTCTAGGGTGACTTCCTGGGTCTCCTTCTCGGGCTCTAGGGTGACTTCCTGGGTCTCCTTCTCGGGCTCTAGGGTGACTTCCTGGGTCTCCTTCTCGGGCTCTAGGGTGACTTCCTGGATCTCCTTCTCGGGCTCTAGGGTGACTTCCTGGGTCTCCTTCTCGGGCTCTAGGGTGACTACCTGGGTCTCCTTCTCGGGCTCTAGGGTGACTTCCTGGGTCTCCTTCTCGGGCTCTAGGGTGACTTCCTGGGTCTCCTTCTCGGGCTCTAGGGTGACTTCCTGGGTCTCCTTCTCGGGCACCCTCCCTCACGCCTCCTCCTCTTCCACTCCCATTCCTCGCAGGCGCTCGTCCTGGCACGGCCTCCTACTCCTCGGAGACGCGTTGCTATGCTGACCAAAACCTGTACGGGGAGTGGTATGACTTCAACGAGTACGTTCCCAACCTCGGCCTTTACCACTTTGACAACACCATCGAGAGCATCAGGGAGACAGGAGTGTGAGTCGGTGTCTAAATGTTTCAGCTGCTGTGGTTGTTTTTTTTCTTTATTGTTATTATTTATCATTATGTTATTCTTATTATATAATTATTATCATTATCATTATATTATCATTTTCTTTATATCATTATTATATAATTATCATCATTATTATATTATCATTGTCATTGTTATGATATTATTATTACTATTATCATATTATCATTATTATTACTATCATTGTTATCATTATCATTATTATTTCTATTATGTCACTGTAATTACTATTGCTATCATTATTATATCATAATTATTGATGTCATTACCATTGTCATCATTATCATTATTATTTTTGTTATTGATAATATCATTATCACTATTGTTGTTATCCTTATCATTATCATTATTTTCATTATTATCATTGTTATTATTATAATCATTACCATCACTATAAAATTATCATTATTATTGTTTTTCCTATTATTATCATTATTATTATCAAAATTGTTATTATTATTATTATTATTATTATTACTACTACTATTATTGTTATTATTATCATTATTATCATTATGATTATGATTATTATTATTATTACATTATCATTACGATTATGTGTTATCATTGTATTTGCTACCTTTTATCCTCATCACCATCATATTATCATTATCATCATCATTATCGCTGTTATACAAAGAGTAACATCACATCATGGAATGATAATCATAATAGATTGACAAATATAAAACCGTGAATAAAACAACAAACACGCCCCAACACACACACATACACACACACACCCGCACGTACTCACTCACACACACACAGACCCGCACGTACACTCACACACACACACACACACACACACACACACACACACACCCGCACCCGCACGTACACACACAGCAGATATCCTGATTCTTATTCGCACAACGCATTCTTATTCGCACAACTCATTCTTATTCGCACAACGCATTCTTATTCGCACAACGCATTCTTATTCGCACAAATTCTTATTCGCACAACACAGGTGGATGTACTATGACCATGCCGAGTACAACACATACCAGTCAGGCTGGGTGTTCTGGGCGACTGGTATCGACTTCTCTGGCAATGTTCCTTCACAGTATGCTAACACGGTGAGACATTTTTTGTTGTTGTTGTTGGTGAAACAAATAACATGGAAACAATAATCTCAAAATATCTTTAAAAAATCCCAGACAAATAATTAACCCTCCACCGTCCTCTCTCTCTCTTTCTTTCTTTCTTTCTCTCTCTCTCTCTCTCTCTCTCTCTCTCTCTCTCTCTCTCTCTCTCTCTCTCTCTCTCTCTCTCTCTCTCTCTCTCTCTCTCTCCCTCCCTCCCTCCCTCCCTCCCTCCCTCCCTCCCTCCCTCCCTCCCTCCCTCCCTCCCTCCCTCCCTCCCTCCCTCCCTCCCTCCCTCCCTCCCTCCCTCTTTTCTCTT
>NC_091591.1:16202242-16207242 GCF_042767895.1 Penaeus vannamei | reverse complement strand
AACGCCATTCCGATCTGTAATACAACCTACCTACCTACCCAATTCTGAATCGGTGAATAGACGACGTAGTCTTAAATCATATTTCATATCAAAGGATCAAGAATCCTGCCTCGCACTTCCTTCCAGGTTAGCCGAGAGCGTGACCCGCGCCGAGGGCCGTCGCAGATGGCGCTGCAACACTACTAACCTTGTTGCAGTTAGCCGAGGACGCCCCTCGTCTTGGGTCACGCTGCAGATGGCGCCTTTCCTTTGCTCTTCCCATCAGGTAGGTTAGCCGAGAGTCTGACCCGCGCCGAGGGCCGTCGCAGATGGCGCTGTGACATAACAGTTAGCCGAGGACGCCCCTCGTCTCGGGTCACGCTGCAGATGGCGCCGATCCTGTGCCCTTCCCCGTCGAGCAGTTAGCCGAGAGCGGCGCTCGTGCGAAGGGCCTCCTTCGCCCAGGGCCGCTGCAGATGGCGCTGCCGAGCGAGGGAAAGGGAGAGCAAAGGGAATCTGAGACGCCGGAAGCTGATCCTGTCAGCAGAAGACGTCCGGGGAGGAAGTGCTTGCTTGCGGGAGAAAGATGACAAAAACAAAAACAAAAAAGGAAAAAACAACACACACACACATTTATTTACACAGGGACCTCTAGTGTAAACTCTCGTAGTGGCTTACAACTGCGTGGATTTGCAACTGCGTGGGCGTGAGGGCGGGACAGGTTAAGACAACAGGTAAAGGGATTGTCTTTTTTGGTAATTTTCTGGAATACGTCCACCAAGTGGATCGCGACGATTTCGGTGTCGGTGAATTCCTCTCTGTCTAGTTACCAAACATCTCTCTCCCTCTCTCCCTCTCTCCCTCCCTCCCTCCCTCCCTCCCTCCCTCTACCTCCCTCCCATATAGAAATTATTGCGCGGAAACCCCCATATTCTTGGTCCCGATAGCTGTGGAAAGAGAGACGGAGAGGATATGTGGATGGGAGAAAGGGGGAAAATGAGGGGGGGAAAGGAGGTGAGGAAGAAAGAGGGAGAGGAGAGATGGAAGGGAGAAAGGGAGAGGGAAAGAAGATGAGGAAGAAGAAGGAGAGAGAGAAAGAGAGAGAGAGAGAAAGAGAGAGAGAGAGAGAGAGAGAGAGAGAGAGAGAGAGAGAGAGAGAGAGAGAGAGAGAGAGAGAGAGAGAGAGAGAGAGAAAGGAGGTGAGGAAGAAAGAGGGAGAGAGATGGAAGGGAGAAAGGGAGAGGGAAAGAAGATGAGGAAGAAGAAGGAGAGAGAGAGAGAGAGAGAGAAAGAGAGAGAAAGAGAGAGAGAGAGAGAGAGAGAGAGAGAGAGAGAGAGAGAGAGAGAGAGAGAGAGAGAGAGAGAGAGAGAGAGAGAGAGAGAAAGGAGGTGAGGAAGAAAGAGGGAGAGAGATGGAAGGGAGAAAAGGGAGAGGGAAAGGAGATGAGGAAGAAGAAGGAGAGAGAGAGAGAGAGAGAGAGAGAGAGAGAGAGAAAGAGAGAGAGAGAGAGAGAGAGAGAGAGAGAGAGAGAAAGAGAGTGTAGAGAGCGATAGAAAGAGAGAGAGAGAAAAAAGAGAGAGAGAGAGAGAGAGAGAGAGAGAGAGAGAGAGAGAGAGAGAGAGAGAGAGAGAGAGAGAGAGAGAGAGAGAGAGAGAGAGAGAGAGAGAGAGAGAGAGAGAGGAAAAGGAGGTGAGAGAGGGAGAGAGATGGAAGGGAGAAAGGGAGAGGGAAAGGAGATGAGGAAGATGGAGAGAGAGAGGGAAAGGAGGTGAGGAAGGAGAGAGAAACAACGTGAAAGGAGAGAGAAAGATGAGAGGGAGAGGGAAAGGGGGATATAAAGATAAGGATACAGAAGGGAAGAGAGGAGAGAAGAGAGTAAGAGAGAAGTGGAAAGGGAGGAGGGTGGAGGTAAGGATGAAGAGGGAAGGATGGAGGGAGGGAGGAGGGTGGAGGTAAGGATAAAGAGGGAAGGATGGAGAATGTTCAATATTCATCCTGTTTTACCCGATAATTTCCCTGACATCCTTCGTGCCCTGTTATCAGGACGATCAAATGAAGGTTGTCGGTGGAAATGGTGCTCAGATCTCACCGATTCCCTTGCACAAGAAACAGCGCCCGGGATCGTTGAAAACAAATATTTTTGGATAATGTGCACGGAGGCACTGTAGTGAAATCGTCATTAACGAGATTTAAGCAAACCAGCATTTATTACATAAAAAAAAAATAGTTCATATCATTAACATGCACTCATTTCCACATTTGTCATATATTCTCTACACTTTCCGCCTTCTCTCTCCCCTTCCCTCTACACTTTCCGCCTTCTCTCTCCCTTTCCCTCTACACTTTCCGCCTTCTCTTCTCTTTCTCTCAATTTCTCTTCCCTTCTCTTTCTCTCTCTTTCCCTCCCTCCCTTCCTCGCTCCCTCTCTCTCTCTCTCCCTCCTTCCCTCCCTCCGTCTGTATCAATGTAGTCTCTCTCTCTGTCTCTGTCTCTGTCTCTCTCTCTCTCTCTCTCTCTCTCTCTCTCTCTCTCTCTCTCTCTCTCTCTCTCTCTCTCTCTCTCTCTCCCTCCGTGTCTCTCAGTCTCTCTCATAAACGATGAGACGACGACCCCCGCCAAGCAAACCTGGAGGTTGTCTCTGCTGCGGCTCCAGAAGACGACTCCTTCTTCGACTAAGAGTGACTAAGGTCGACGCGACGTTGACCTTCCGCATTATTTAATGCAAAGACTATCTACGAAAGACAGGAAACATGCTATCTAACGCATTCTAAAAAATGTGAGCTCCACGGTCGTCCACCAGCGCCATCTGTTGACTCGACGCCCAACTAAACATCCGACGTCGTTCAGTGGGGGTGCTCACTCGGGCTCATGTTCTTGGTCAGTTCAGACATTCAGAGGGGTTGTGAATAGCTTATCTACTAATATATATATATATATATATATATATATATATATATATATATATATATATATATATATAATTCATATCGTATCATGACTGTAGTAGCATTTATTTTCATATAATTTTTTCGCCCCTCGCAGCCCGAAACTATCCATTCAGGAATTTAGAGCTGGTTAACAACTATAAATTGGTAGTTTATACATGCCATATACAAACATTAAACCATGTGGCACAATGAGCTTATAGGCCTAGTCACATAACATTAGTGACATATAATGTGTATATTTATAGTCAAACATGCATCAATACATAGAAATTATGATAAATTAAAGAAAATTATTAGAATATATTAGAATAATAACAAAACTACAAATAAATGGCCGAAATACACATTTCTATTTCAATTCGCATTGCGACCGCATGATTTTGGGATTAATTTCCTCATTTTATGTTTGCTTAGGGGACTGTCCCCTAACCCCCTTTTCCTCGGAGCTGCCTGGAATGCAACTGCTACACCTTGTTCCATAACTGGCAGGGGAATGAGCGTGGCAGAGAGACGGTGACAGGGAGAAAGGGAGAGGGAGATAAAAAAAGACATACACACACACACACACATATATATACATACTCTGGCTAGGAGCTCGAAACAGGCCACCCGTCGTTGTCCTGTTAACATTTGAACTTATTTTACTTTTTCTATATTTCTGTTTGTTCCTACTATACAGATCTACCAAGTAATGATCATTGTTCAATCAATATATATGCTGATTTTGGTGATAACTATAATCTAACTCAAAATCAACCTGACAATTTTTTTTTCAATCTATTGTCAAATCTATCGTCAGCTTACGTCAAATTGTAGCCTAAAGCGTGCACTATATTATTAAGTAGATTTTTGGCCTCTATCTTTTTAGAGGGGCGTCATGACTTGACCTTTACCAATCAAAATAATTTATTGTGATCCAATTCATATCTATTATATATATATATGTGTGTGTGTGTGTGTGTGTGTGTCTGTGTGTGTGTGTGTGTGTGTGTGTGTGTGTGTGTGTGTGTGTGTGTGTGTGTGTGTGTGTGTGTGTGTGTGTGTGTGTGTGTGTGTGTGCTTGTGTGTGTGTGTGTGTGTATTTATACATATACATATATATATATACATATATATATATGTACATATATATATATGTACATATATATATATATACATACATATATATATATACATATATATATATGTACATATATATATATGTACATATATATATACATACATATATATATATATATATATATATATATATATATATATATGTGTGGGTGGGGGAGGGTAGTGGGTGTTTGAGAGGTGGGCGGCTCAGGCGGAGAGCCTGGGCGTGAGAAAGGCTGGTCTTCTCGTCCGCCCACCATCTCTTGAGGTCCCGCGGTGGGCGTGGTCAGTGATGAGCGCCGCACTGCCGTGGGCGGTCATCAGAAGCAACGGACGGGAGGGGGAGGGGCGGGGCGATAAGGGGAGGGGGAGGGGGGGGTCATCAGAAGCGTCGGGCGGTGGTCAGGCGCCGCTGGGCGATCACGCCCTCGACGTGGGCCTCAGCCCTGGCCACGGCCTCGACGCCGCCCTCGAGCATGAGGGGCCCGTCGGCGCTGGGCCTGACGACCCTGACGCCGAATTCCCGCCCGAGCCAGGCGGCCCGACAGCCCTCGGGGCCGAGCACCAAAACGTGCTCCTCGCTCTGAATGCGGAGCGGCACGAGCACGTGCTCGGGGCGGAGCTTGAGCTGGGCCATTAGCTCCAGCTCGGCGACGGCGGCCCGGGCGTCGTCCTTGAGGCCAGTCACCAGGATCTGGCCATCGGGTTTGTTCCGCTCTGGGAGCTGGATCCTCACCCTGTGCCTCTGGGCGACGTGGCGGACTCGGAAGGCGCCCTTGCCGATGGCCATGCCGACCCGCCCGGGCTCCACGCGGACGGGAATCGTCCCCCGCAGCTCCTCCCGGCGCCGCCGCTCCTCGGCGTACGCCTCGTTCAGGCGACGCCTCTCGGCCACGCGGAGCTGGATGGAGGCCACAGCCCTCTCGGCTGCGTCCAGGGGCCCCTCGACTATCAGGGGGCTTTGGGGGTGCTCG
>NC_091591.1:16172666-16174242 GCF_042767895.1 Penaeus vannamei | reverse complement strand
GGGGGGGGGAGGATTCGCATAATGATAGTACAACATTCTTATAAAAATGATAATAATGAATTGAATAAATAGATCAGTAAAATACACACATACAAAATACAATAAAATCCCTCAAAAAAAAAAAAATAAATAAAAAATTGAGGAAGGGGGAGGGGGGGAAAATCACATCAATCCAAAACAAAATTCACAAATCTACAAATAAAAAACCCGATCTAGAAATTAAAAGAAAAAAAAATGAAAACAAACTCGAAACAAAACAAAAACAATAAATAGATAAACAAATAAATAAATAAGGGATAGGGGGAAATTAGTAGAAACTAGAAACAAAAAAGAAAGAAAGAAAATAAACTATAAACTGCACGGCGACACACCTTACCTCAGCACAGGAGAGGCCGCACTGCCCGCCAATCCCAGGAGTCAACGCTAATATACACAGCAAAACAAACACACGAACACACGAACACACGAACGGGTATATGTGAAGTGTTCTGAGAATAGACGAAGGGGTATTTTCCAGACCTCAAATCATCCAGGTTTTTTTCCACTTCTTCTGTTTATTCTTCCTCCTTCTTTTATTGTTGTTGTTCTTCTTCTACTTCTCCTCTTCCTCTTATTCTTCTCCTCCTCCTACTCCTCCTTCTTCTTCTACTACTACTACTCCTCTTATTCTTATTCTTCTACTCCTCCTCCTCCATCTATTTCTTCTCCTCCTCTTATTCCTATTCTTATTCTTCTTCTCCTTCTCATTATCCTCCTTCTCCTCCTCTTCTTCTTCTCCTCCTCCTCCTTCTTATTCTTATTCTCCTCCTACTTCTTCTTCCATTCTTATTCTTATTTTACTCCAGCTTCTCCTCCTCCTCCTCATCCTCTTCCTTCTTCTTCCTCCTCCTTTTCCTTCTTCTCCTCCTCCTCCTCCTCCTCCTCCTGCTCCCCCTCCTTCCCCTCCTCCCTCTCCTCCTCCCCCTCTTCCTTCTTCTTCCTCCTCCTTCTTCTTCTCCTCAGCTGACTTAAACAACAGAATCTCCCGCCCTTCCTTCCGCCAAGGCAAATAGAATACCAAGAAACACCAATAAAGAAAGAAATAAAGAGAGAAACACCAATAAAGAAAGAAAAAAGAAAGACCAATAATTAAAGAAAGAAAGAAACACCAATAAAGAAAGAAAGAAAGAAAGAAACACCAATAAAGATAGAAAGAAATAAAGAAACACCAATAAAGATAGAAAGAAAGAAAGAAACACCAATAAAGAAAGAAAGAAAGAAATAGGAGTCACCCTAAAAGCAACCTTCGCGCCAAGGGTTGCCAAGCCAGCGCAACCTCGACCCCAGACAAAAAAAACAAATGAAGAACGCACATAGTAAAAGAAAGAAAGAAACACCAATAAAGGTAGAAAGAAAGAAAGAAGGAAGGAAACGCCAATAAAAAGGAAAGAAAGAAACACCAATAAAGAGAGAAAGAAAAAAATAGGAGTTACCCCAACTTTCGCGCCAAATCTCTTCTTCATTTTCGTTTCCCATTTTTTTCTTCTTCTTATCGTCGTCTCCCCTTTCTCCGTTTTATCACCTTAGTTTCACCTTC
>NC_091591.1:16140166-16150166 GCF_042767895.1 Penaeus vannamei | reverse complement strand
GCTGGCGGATATAATAAATATAAGGATATGATAAATATAATTATATAAGATATAATAAATAATGAATGATAAGGCTGGCGGATATAATAAATATAATCATATAAGATATAATAAATAATAAATGATAAGGCTGGCGGATATAATAAATATAAGGATATAATAGATATAATTATATAAGATATAATAAATATAATTATATAAGATATAATAAATATAATTATATAAGATATAATAAATAATAAATGATAAGGCTGGCGGATATAATAAATATAAGGATATAATAAATATAATTATATAAGATAAAATAAATAATAAATGATAAGGCTGGCAGATATAATAAATATAAGGATATGATAAATATAATTATATAAGATATAATAAATAATGAATGATAAGGCTGGCGGATATAATAAATATAAGGATATGATAAATATAATTATATAAGATATAATAAATAATGAATGATAAGGCTGGCGGATATAATAAATATAATCATATAAGATATAATAAATAATAAATGATAAGGCTGGCGGATATAATAAATATAAGGATATAATAGATATAATTATATAAGATATAATAAATATAATTATATAAGATATAATAAATATAATTATATAAGATATAATAAATAATAAATGATAAGGCTGGCGGATATAATAAATATAAGGATATAATAAATATAATTATATAAGATAAAATAAATAATAAATGATAAGGCTGGCGGATATAATAAATATAAGGATATAATAAATATAATTATATAAGATAAAATAAATAATAAATGATAAGGCTGGCAGATATAATAAATATAAGGATATGATAAATATAATTATATAAGATATAATAAATAATGAATGATAAGGCTGGCGGATATAATAAATATAAGGATATGATAAATATAATTATATAAGATATAATAAATAATGAATGATAAGGCTGGCGGATATAATAAATATAATCATATAAGATATAATAAATAATAAATGATAAGGCTGGCGGATATAATAAATATAAGGATATAATAGATATAATTATATAAGATATAATAAATATAATTATATAAGATATAATAAATATAATTATATAAGATATAATAAATAATAAATGATAAGGCTGGCGGATATAATAAATATAAGGATATAATAAATATAATTATATAAGATAAAATAAATAATAAATGATAAGGCTGGCGGATATAATAAATATAATAGATATAATAAATATAATTATATAAGATAAAATAAATAATAAATGATAAGGCTGGCAGATATAATAAATATAAGGATATGATTAAATATAATTATATAAGATATAATAAATAATGAATGATAAGGCTGGCGGATATAATAAATATAAGGATATGATAAATATAATTATATAAGATATAATAAATAATGAATGATAAGGCTGGCGGATATAATAAATATAATCATATAAGATATAATAAATAATAAATGATAAGGCTGGCGGATATAATAAATATAAGGATATAATAGATATAATTATATAAGATATAATAAATATAATTATATAAGATATAATAAATATAATTATATAAGATATAATAAATAATAAATGATAAGGCTGGCGGATATAATAAATATAAGGATATAATAAATATAATTATATAAGATAAAAAAAAATAATAAATGATAAGGCTGGCGGATATAATAAATATAAGGATATAATAAATATAATTATATAAGATAAAATAAATAATAAATGATAAGGCTGGCAGATATAATAAATATAAGGATATGATAAATATAATTATATAAGATATAATAAATAATGAATGATAAGGCTGGCGGATATAATAAATATAAGGATATGATTAATATAATTATATAACATATAATAAATAATCAATGATAAGGCTGGCGGATATAATAAATATAATCATATAAGATATAATAAATAATAAATGATAAGGCTGGCGGATATAATAAATATAAGGATATAATAGATATAATTATATAAGATATAATAAATATAATTATATAAGATATAATAAATATAATTATATAAGATATAATAAATAATAAATGATAAGGCTGGCGGATATAATAAATATAAGGATATAATAAATATAATTATATAAGATAAAATAAATAATAAATGATAAGGCTGGCGGATATAATAAATATAAGGATATAATAAATGTAATTATATAAGATAAAATAAATAATAAATGATAAGGCTGGCGGATATAATAAATATAAGGATATGATAAATATAATTATATAAGATATAATGAATAATAAATGATAAGGCTGGCGGATATAATAAATATAAGGATATGATAAATATAATTATATAAGATATAATGAATAAAAAAATGATAAGGCTGGCGGATATAATAAATATAAGGATATAATAAATATAATTATATAAGATATAATAAATAATAAATGATAAGGCTGGCGGATATAATAAATATAATTATATAAGATATAATAAATAATAAATGATAAGGCTGGCGGATCATAATAATAAAGATATAAAGTTGATGAGGATATAGATAAAGAGGGTTATGATGATGATAATGGTTATGGTTATTCGTTTCATGATAAGGCTGGCGGATCATAGTTTAAAAATATAAAGTTGATGAGGATATAGATAAAGATGAGGATATAGATAAAGGCTGGCGGATCATAGTTTTTAAAAATAATAAAGATATAAAGTTGATGAGGATATAGATAAAGAGGGTTATGATGATGATGATGATAATGGTTATGGTTATGATGATTAATATGATGATAATGGTTATGGTTATGATGATGATGATAATGGTTATGATGATTAGGATGAAGATAATGGTTGTAATGGGTATGATGATGATGATGATAATGGTTATGATGATTAAGACGAAGATAATGGTTGTAATGATTAAGATGATGATGATGATAATGGTTGTAATGATTAAGATGATGATGATGATAATGGTTGTAATGATTAAGATGATGATAATGGTTATAATGATAACGATAATAATGATGATGACTGTGATAGAAATAATGATAACACTGATAATAATAATGATAATACTAATAATAGTGATAATGATAAAAATGATGATAATAATAGTGATAATGATAAAGATGATGACAATAATAATGATAATGATAAAACTGATAATAATATTAACAATAACGATGATAATAATGAAATAAAAATGACAATGGTAGTAGAGATAATGATAATAATAATGATAATAATAATAATAATAATGATAATAGTGATAAGGATAGTGACAATAATATAATTGTTATCATCATCATTAACACCATTACCATTATTAAAATCATTATTACTATTATTATCATTATTGTTATTATCATATTCATCATAATTATCATTATCACCACCATCCACCACCGCTTCCACCCCCGATCCCTTATCATTATTGTTATTATAATTTTCATCATTATCACCATCATCACCACCACCCACCACCATCCACCACCGCTTCCACCCCCCACCCCCAAGACCCCCCCCCCCCCTCCCAAGACCACAGCACCTACCCACTCATACAGTGCGCCGCTGTAAGGACGTGTGTATCGGATACAACGACCGCACCGCATATTACTTTCTTCATGTTGCTGTACCGGAGATTGGCCATCCAAGGGTACTGGTTCACGGCCGATGTGGTGCCTCCGATGATACGGGCGGGGTACTCGATGCCACATTCTGGGGAGAAGGGGCGTGGAGAGATTGATTTATGGGTGGGTGGGTGTGTAGGTGTGTGAGGGTGGTGTGGGTGTGGGTGGGTGGGGGTGGATGTGGGTGGGTGGTGTGGGTGGGTGGTGTGGGTGTTTGTGGGTGGGTAGGGGTGGGTGGGGGTTGGGGGGTTGGTGTGGGTGTATGTGGGGGGGTGGGAGTGTGTGTGTGTGTGTGTGTGCGTATGGGTTTTTGCGTGTGTGTCTGTTTGTGTCTGTTTGTGTGCGTATGCGTGTGTGTGTGTACGTATGCGTGTTTACGTACGTGTGTCTGTGTCTGTGTGTGTCTCCGTGCGTGTGTGCGCGTGTATGCGTGTGTCTATGTCTGTCTCTCTGTGTATGTGCGTGTGTATATAACCCCCACCCCCACCCCCCACACCCACCCCCCACCCCCAAAGTCCCAAAAATGAAAGTCGACAACCCCGCCCACTCGAGCCAACAGAAAGGAGCAACAGATGTTACCGCTGAGCAATTTCAACGAAGGGAAAACAACAAGAAAGTTTCTACTCACGGCAGTCGTACCGCGCGTTCTTTGGCACTGAAAGGGAAGGGAAACAGATATTGTAGAATTTTGATATGATTGTAGCTGTTGTTTGCAGTGTAGCATTTTTTTTTTTTTTCTTTCTTTCCTCTTATTTATTTGATTATATGTCTAACCACTGTTTTTTTTTTTTTTTTTTTTTTTTTTTTTTTTTTTTTTTTTTTTTTTTACTCTTACTACTATTATTGTTTCTGTTGTTTGTAGTCTATATATATATATTTTTTTTCTCTTTTTCATTCTTTTCTTTTTTATTGTTATTATTTGATTATATGTCTAACCACTGTGTTTAGTGTTATTATTGTTTTTGCTCTTAATACTATCATTGTTTCTGTCGTTTGTAGTCTATATATATCTTTACTTTCTTTCTTTTTTTTCTATTTTCTTTTCTTTTTTATCTTAATTTTTATTTTATTTTATTTCATTTAATTTCCTCTCCTTTTCTTTTCTTTTCTTTTCTTTTCTTTTCTCTTTCTTTTGCTTCTTTACTTGATTGCATGTCTAGTTTAGTGTGTTTAGTGTTACTCTTTTTATTCTTAATATCATCATTATTACTGTAATTGTTGTGAATATCATTATCAAATACACTACTGAGGCTACAATAATAACAACAATAACAACTGCTTTTATCAAATTAATTACTTTTGTTATTATTATTATTCTGTGATAATCTTATTTTCATTTGAGTTTTGAAAAAAGAGACGATTCCTGAGCTAGAATTAAATAATCTTAAAAAAAAAAAAGATATAATCATACTATCACTTACTTTTTAAACCTTTCTCTCTTTCCCTCACGTTTCTCTCCTTTATCATCCCTCTCTCTATCTCACTTTCACTCCCTTTAACGTTCGTAAATTTTGACATTTTCGTCGAGTTCGGTTTTGTGTTGCATATTGTCTTTACTTTCGAATTTTTGTCGTTTTCTTGTCTGTCTGTCGTTGGAGGAATCGAGGTGTTGGGAATAAATAGATGATTAACTGAGTTTTCTCTCTCTCTCTGTCTCTGTCTGTCTGTCTGTCTGTCTGTCTGTCTGTCTGTCTCTGTCTCTGTCTGTGTCTGTCTGTCTGTCTGTCTGTCTGTCTGTCTGTCTCTCTCTCTCTCTCTCTCTCTCTCTCTCTCTCTCTCTCTCTCTCTCTCTCTCTCTCTCTCTCTCTCTCTATCTATCTATCTATCTATCTATCTATCTCTCTATCTCTCTATCTATCTATCTCTATCTATCTATCTATCTATCTATCTCGATCTATACGTCTATCTCTCCATCTTTATCTCTCTATCTATCTGTTTTTCTCTCTCTCTCTGTTTGTCTGACTGTCTGTTTGTCTCTGTCTCTCTCTCTCTCTGTCTCTCTCTCTCTTTCTATCTATCTCTCTCTCTATTGATCTATCTCTCCATCTCTGTCTCTCTCTATCTATCTGTTTTTCTTTCTCTTTCCCTCCTCCCTCCTTCTCCCTCCTTCCCTTCCCTCTACTCTTTCTACCCCCTCTCCTCCCCTCTATCCTACCCTCTCCCTCCTCCCTCACCTCCCCCTTCCTCCCTAATCTCACCTTCCACCCTAATCTCACGTTCCTCTCCCTCTCCCTCCTTCCCTCTTCTCTCCCTCTATCCCACCCTCTCCCTCCTTCCCTCCCTCCCTCCTCCCACCCCTTCCCCTCCCCACCCTCCCTCCCTCCCTCCCCTCTCCCTCCCACCCATTCCCTCCTTCCCTTCCCTCCACTCACCCATCCTCCCCTCCCCCTCCATCCCTCCTTCCACCCCCCCTCCATCCTCCTTCTCCCCCCTCCCACCCCCCATACTTACTCCTCAGGAAGACGTCACAGGAGAAGACATTCTTGGACTTCCTCCTCGGGGCGCTCGAGATGGTGAGGCTGGCGCTGTTCTTCTTGATCTTCAGGAAGGACCTCCGACCGCACATCCTGGGTGAGGGAGGAGGAAGAGTGAGGAGGAGGAGGAGGAGGAGTGAGGAGGAGGATGAGAGAGGAGGAGTGAGGGTGAGTGAGGATGAGGAGGAGTGAGGAGGATGGTGAGTGAGGAAGAGTGAGGAGGAGGAGGCAGTGAGGATGGTGAGTGAGGATGAGTGAGGAGGAGGAGGATGGTGAGTAAGGAGGATGGTGAGTGAGTGAGGATGAGGAGAAGGAGGAGAAGTGAGGGAGAGGATGGTGAGTGAGGACGGGGCACTGAGGAGGGTGAGTGAGGATGAGAAGGATGAGGAAGGAGGATGGGGCATTGAGGAGGATGAGGATGAGTAGGGATGATGGGGCAGTGAGGAGGATGAATGAGGATGAGGATGAGTAAGGAGGATGGGGCATTGAGGAGGATGAGTGAGGATGTTGAAGAGGATGAGGAAGATGAGAATGAGAATGACGAGGACTGACGAAGAGGAAGATGGCCACAGATGAGGATGGAGGAGAGAAGAGGAGGAGGAGAGAGATGGGGAATATGAGGTATCGAGGAGGAGAGTGAGAATAGTGAGGATTGTGAGGAAGAGGGTGAGGACAGGGGCACTTAGATCGATCCTGAGTGTGATAGTGAGATGGTGAGGGATGAGGGTGAAGAAGAGGATGGTGTTGATGGTGAGGAGGGAAGTTAAGAAGATGGTGATGAGGATAGTGAGGGAGACGGTGAGAATAATGTTATATTTGTGTTGTTATCATCGTTAATGTTATCAGTGGTATTATTGTCAATATCACTGGTGTTATAATTACTATTCTTATTTTCAGCATGTCGTTGGTATCATCATCGTCATCATCATCATCATTATAATTACTTCCGTGATTACAGTTATTTAGGATCATTTTCGAATTCCTATCCCTTCCTTCTCTCTCTCTCTATCTCTCTCCCTCCCTCTCCCGCCCTCTCTCTCTCTCTCTCCCTCCCTCCCTCTCTCTCTCTCTCTCTCTATCTCTCTCCCGCCCTCTCTCTCTCTCTCTCTCTCTCTCTCTCTCTCTCTCTCTCTCTCTCTCTCTCTCTCTCTCTCTCTCTCTCTCTATCTATCTATCTCTCTCCCCGCCCTCTCTCTCTCTCTCTCTCTCTCTCTCTCTCTCTCTCTCTCTCTGTCTCTCTCTCTCTCTCTCTCTCTCTCTCTCTCTCTCTCTCTCTCTCTCTCTCTCTCTCTCTCTCTCTCTCTCTCTCTCTCTCTCTCTCTCTCTCTCTCTCTCTCTCTCTCTCTCTCTCTCTCTCCTCCCTCTCCCTCCCTCCCTCTCTCCCCCTCCCTCCCTCTCCCCCTCCCTCCCTCTCTCCCCCTCCCTCCCTCTCTCCCCCTCCCTCCCTCTCTCCTCCCTCCCTCCCTCTCCCTCCCTCCCTCCCTCCTTCTCTCCCTCTCCCTCCCTCTCCCCCCACCCCCCATTCCCATTCCCATCTCCATCCCTGCTCTCTCTCTCATTCTCTCCCCCACCCCCACCCCAATTCCCATTCCCCTCCCCCCCCCTCCCTCCCATACTCCATCCCTCCCCAAGACCGGTCGCCCCCCCCCCTCACCTGGCCGTGTTCGACCTCGGCGTGGAGACCATGAGCGCTGCGGTGTTGCATCTCCGCGTTTTCGGGATGGACACGTCCGAACACGCGGCTTCGACTTTACTCCCTTCTGGTCCCTGGGGGGGAAATGGATGCGGTTTGAGGTGTTCGGATGCGTGGGTGGTTTATTTTTTTTTATTTTGGAAGGTGTTGGTTGGGGTGTAGAAGGGGAGTGGGAAATAGAGAGGGAGAGGGAGAGGGAGGGTAAGGGAGAGGGAGAGGGAGAGGGAGAGGGAGAGAGAGAGGGAGAGGGAGAGGGAGAGGGAGAGGGAGAGGGAGAGAGAGAGGTAGAGGGAGAGATAGAGAGAGAGGTAAGAGGAAGAGAGAGAGAGAGAGAGAGAGAGAGAGAGAGAGAGAGAGAGAGAGAGAGAGAGAGAGAGAGAGAAAGGGAGGGAGGGAGGGAGAGAGAGAGAGAAGATAGATAGATACATAGATAGATAGGGAGAGAGAGAGAGAGAGAGAGAGAAAAGAGGGAGAGAGAGAGAGAAAAGAGAGAGAGAGAGAGAGAAGATAGATAGATAGATAGATAGATAGATGGAGAGAGAGAGAGAGAATGAGAAGCAGACACAGACATAAAGATAGGCAGGCTTAAACAAACAAACTAACGGAGAGACTATGATAATATTACACTATTCAAATTTTGTATTCACAATATCAGGCGATGATTTTCGGAAAAAATAGTCACAGAAAGCACCCAGGAAACACATACCAATAACATGATATGTACATAAAAACGCATAGTTCAATTAAAAGAAAAACACCAAATAAAACAGCGTTAATAAAAAAACATCAATAAAGCATCAATAAAAGAAACAATATTAATAAAAACACTAAAAAACAACATTATTACAAAAACAACATGAATAAAAAACATGAATAAAAAGCATGAACAAAAAACATTAATAAAAAAACGTATAAAAAACATCAATAAAAACAACATAAATAAAAAAACATAAATAAAAACAACATAAATAAAAAAACGAATAAAAACAACATTAATAAAAAATCATAAATAAAAAACATAAATAAAAAACATCAATAAAAAACAACATAAATAAAAAATAAATAAAAAATCATAAATAAAAAAAAAACATATATGAAAAAAAACTAAAAAAAAAAATAAATAAAAACAACAACAATAAAAAACAACAATGAAAAACAAAAATCAACAAAACCCAACATAAACAAAACCCAAAACAAACAAAACCCAACATAAACAAAACCCAACACAAACAAACAAAACCCAACACAAACAAAACCCAACAAAAACAAAACCCAACACAAACAAAACCCAACATAAACAAAACCCAACACAAACAAAACCCAACATAAACAAAACCCAACACAAACAAAACCCAACACAAACAAAACCCAACACAAACAAAACCCAACACAAACAAAACCCAACACAAACAAAACCCAACATAAACAAAACCCAACACAAACAAAACCCAACACAAACAAAACCCAACACAAACAAAACCCAACACAAACAAAACCCAACACAAACAAAACCCCCTAACACAACAAAACCAAACACAAACAAAACCCAACATAAACAAAACCCAACATAAACAAAACCCAACATAAACAAAACCCAACACAAACAGAACCCATCACAAACAAAACCCAACACAAACAAAACCCAACATAAACAAAACCAAACCTAAACAAAACCCAACATATATAAAACTCAACATAAACAAAATCCAACATAAACAAAACACATCACAAACAAAACCCAACACCAAACAAAACCCAACATAAACAAAACCCAACACAAACAAAACCCAACACAAACAAAACCCAACACAAACAAAACCCAACACAAACAAAACCCAACACAAACAAAACCCAACATAAACAAAAACCCAACACAAACAAAACCCAACACAAACAAAACCCAACACAAACAAAACCCAACACAAACAAAAACCCAACACAAACAAAACCCAACACAAACAAAACCCAACACAAACAAAACCCAACATAAACAAAACCCATAAACAAAAACACAACAACCAACAAAACCCAACACAAACAAAACCCAACACAAACAAAACCCAACATAAACAAAACCCAACACAAACAAAACCCAACATAAACAAAACCCAACATAAACAAAACCCAACATAAACAAAACCCAACACAAAGAAACCCAACATAAACAAAAAACCCATCACAAACAAAACCCAACATAAACAAAACCCAACACAAACAAAACCCAACAT
>NC_091591.1:16115166-16117666 GCF_042767895.1 Penaeus vannamei | reverse complement strand
TGCATTTATTTCTTTATCTATTCCTCTCTAGATGTAAAAAAGATTTAAGAAACACACCATAAGCACTTATCAAATTGGTAATCTATTTCTTTGGAAAACACTCTTATCATGCCCTTATTTTAAAGGTCTTTTGCTAGTGATAATCAGCCGGTTTGTTAAAATTGTGCCCGGTCCGACCCAACGAATTTTCATAAATACAGAACGCAGAAATAAAGGCATATCTGTCTATATATCTGATAGATATACATCTAACCATCTATTTGCCGGGTTGATATGCATGTCTAGACTGATAAATATGCATTAATATTTATATTTATTCCTCTCTAGATGTAAAAAAGATTTAAGAAACGCCATAAGTACTTAATAAATTGGTAATCTATTTCTTTGGAAAACACTCTTATCGTGCACTTATCTTAAAGGTCTTTTGCTACTGATAATATGTTGTAAGCATGATTAATAGATGATTTATTTATCAATAAACACAATTTAATTAATGTGTTTCTTACTTAATTTTGAACACCTGATTATCTAAATGATTTGTAATTATAATCTCTTTTGACATCTTAACCAAGATATTGTTTCTCTTAATTTTTCATTGCTATTAATATTATTATCATTATCTAACAATATTATTATTAATATTATTATTAACTGTGCTGGCAATACTTCAGATTTCTTTTGACGTCTGAACCGAGATATTGCTTCTTATACTTTTTTATTGTTATTATTATTATCATTATCATTTAACATTATTATTATTAACATTCTTTATTATCATTAATATTATTTAGTATTATTATTACTGTCATTATTTAACATTATTATTATTAACATTATATAACATTATTATTATTATTATCTAACATTATTATTATTATTATCTAACATTATTATCATTATCTAACATTATTATTATTAACATTATCTAACATTATTATTATTATTATCTAACATTATTATTATTATCTAACATTATTATTATTAACATTATCTAACATTATTTCTTTCTCTCTCTCCTCACCCTTTCCCTCTCTCTCTCTCTCTCTCTCTCTATCTCTATCTCTCTCTTCCTCTCTCCCTCTCTCTCCCTCTCCCTCTTTCTCTCTCTCCCTCTCCCTCTTTCTCTCTCTCCCTCTTTCCCTCTTTCCCTCTCTCCCTCTCTCCCTCCCTCCCTCCCTCCCTCCCTCCCTCCAGTTTTTACCATTGAAATTAAAACACAAGAATTCAAAGGTATCCATGATTTAATGGAGAACATACATTTGAAAAAAAAACGTAAATGTACAAAAATAATTTTAAATATGAAAGAACATGTGTACAACGAGGATGAAAAAATGGAGAAAAAAAGAGCATCTCAGTGCGCAGCCAAAACACAGGTCACGTGATCCTTATGAACCTGTGAGGGGGGAAAAAATACAATTAGTTTATATTTTCCATAAAAAAATATTTAAAGAAAATATTAGATGTCTTCTATAAAGATTATATATACTCTTTTTTCTTGATATGATCCAATGTCTTATGTTTTATACACTTTTTCCTATATTTTATAAAATCGTTGTTCGTTTTTTAAATAATTTGTCATAAAAGATTTTGTGCAGAAACATTATCTCATGATGTTATATATCTCTTTTTGTCATTAATTAATATTATTTGTTAATAAATGTTATTTCATGCCAATTTTTTGTTCTACGACAGCAATTAACAAATTGAATATCTTGAATATGTAATTTATCATATAAAATCTTGCCAAACTTTCTGGATATTATTTTATATATGAAATTTGTAAGAGAAGATAAACAAATATTAAAATTTAAGTAAAATTTGTTTGATAAAAGAGAGGTGGAACATAGCTGAAGAAAAAGAGGCCATTAGATAGGTGTGTGTGAGAGAGAGAGAGAGAGAAAGAGAGAGAGAGAGAGCGAGAGAGAGAGAGAGCGAGAGCGAGAGAAAGAGAGAGACAGAGACAGACAGAGAGAGCGAGAGAGAGAAAGAAAGAGAGAGACAGAGAGACAGAGACAGAGACAGAGACAGAGACAGAGACAGAGACAGAGACAGAGAGACAGAGACAGAGACAGAGACAGAGAGAGAGAGAGAGAGAGAGAGAGAGAGAGAGAGAGAGAGAGAGAGAGAGAGAGAGAGAGAAAGATAGATAGAGAGAGATAGAAACAGACAGACACACACACAGAGAGACAAAACAAAAAGAAAAAAAAAGGAAGCCAGATAAACAGAAACAGAAACAAACAGACAAACAAACAAACCCGACACAGAAAAAAACAACAAGACAAAAACAATCAGAGACAGACAGACAGACACAGACAAACAAAAGAATAAAGACAAAAAACTTACCGAAAACATTGTTGAAGCTTCTGGCAAGGAAGCCCATCATACTGTTGAATGTTCTCCTGCTGCTGTCCACCATGTTGGAGGTCATGCTGAGGAGGAGAAGGAGGAAAATGAGTAAAGATGAGGAATTGAACGAAAATGAGTCGTAGCGGAGGAAAAT
>NC_091591.1:16102666-16110166 GCF_042767895.1 Penaeus vannamei | reverse complement strand
CTCTCTCTCTCTCTCTCTCTCTCGCTCTCTCTCTCTCTCTCTCCTGTTATTCTCTTCCTTCTTCAGTCTTCCCATCCTCCTCTCTTCTCTACTTTCTCCTCTCTCTCTTTCTTTCCTGTTGTTCTCTTGCTTCTTCAGTCTTCCCCCTTTTAATTTGTTTTTCGTGTCCTCTCCCTTTCTTTCTTCTATTCTTCTTCTTCCTCCTCCCCTTCCTACTCCTGCTCATCATCATTTCTTATTCTTATTCTTCTCCCATCTATTCCTCCCTGTCTTCTTCCTGATCCTTCTCTTCTTCTTCTACTTCTTCTTCTCCTTCTCCTTCTTTTTCTTCTCCTTCTTATATCCTCTCTCCTCTTCCTCCTTCCCTTCTTCTTCTTCTTCGTCATCGTCATCTTCTAGCCCCTTCTCCTCTTCCCTCTTTCTCCCCTGCCTCACTACCTTCTCACTCTCCTCCTCTCCTCTCCCTCTTCATAATGATAATGATAATAGTGATAATAATAATGATGGTGATAATACTGATAATAAAACAATAATGATTATAATAACGATGATGAATATGATAAGTATGAGAATAATAATGATAATAGCAATAACAATAGTAATAACAATGTTGATAGTGATGATCATAATAATGAAGATTATGACGATGATAATGATAATGATAATAACAGTAATAATAATGATAATAGTAACAATGATAATGAGGATAACAATATTATTAACAATAACAATAATTATAACAATAATGATACTGTTGATAATGATAAAGATGGTAATGATAATCATAATGACAATGATAAAGAAAAATAACGATAATGATAATAACAATGATAACACGATAATATTGATAATAATAAAGATAGCTATGAAAGTAATAATAATGATAGTGATAATAATAATAGTAATAATAATGATAATAACAGTAATAATGATAATAATAGTAATGATATTAATTACAACAATAGTGATGATAGTAATAGACATGACGATAATGATTATGATAATGATAGCTTTGACAAAAATAATCACGATGATACTGATGATGATAAAAGAAAATAAATAATAAGAATAAGAAGAGGAGAAAGAAGAAGATAAGAAGAAGAAGAAGAAGAAGAAAACAGCCACCGACAGAGACAGTAATTGTGCAAAACAAACACATCAGCTGATCGTGCAACCTAACAGAAGGATGATGATAATTACGAGTAATTAGGAAGTGAAGTAATTAAGCTTCGTTTTCTCTCTATGTCTCGCTTTCCCTCCTGGTGAATTACAATTCTTTTTTTTTTTTTTTTTTTTTTTTTTTTTTTTTTTGCAAGACCACTGGCCATCGTATTTATTGTGTTGTGTATTATTATTTTTGCGATGATTACTGGTATTAGTTTACCTGCGAGATGTGTATTTATTGTAGATTATTTTGAATTGAATGTGAAGAAAGCATAGATAAAGAGAGGGCGTGTGTGTGTGTGTATGCGTTTGTTTGTTTGTGTTTTTTATGTGTGTGGGTGTGTATGTGTGTGTGTGTGCGTGTGTGTGTGTGTGTGTGTGTGTGTGTGTGTATGTGCGTGTGTGTGTGTGTGTGTGTGTGTGTTTTGTATGTGTGTGTGTGTGTGTGTTTTCTATGTGTGTGTGTATGTGTGTGTTTTCTATGTATGTGTGTGTGTGTGTGTTTTCTATGTATGTGTGTGTGTGTGTGTGTTTTCTATGTGTGTGTGTTTTCTATGTGTGTGTGTGTGTGAGAGAGAGTGTCTGTATGTTTCCATGTGCGTGTGTGTGTTAGTATGTGTACGCGAGAGTGTGTTGTATACATAACCGCGTGCATGTCTGTGTATGAGTGTTATGAAACATAAAGTACATGTGCGATTCTATGTACACCTACGAGTGTGTGTATGTGCTAAATGACACCATCTCACATACTCTTGTGTTATGCAAATGTCATGTGGTAAAGACTAACGCAATGATGTAATTACGTGACGATGTAAAGAGAAATATCCTCATTATCATCGCCATCATCATTATCATCATCATTATCATCATCATTATCATCATCATCATTGTCATCATCATCATTATCATCATCATCATTATCATCATTATCATCACCATTATCATCATTATTATTATCATCGTCATCATCGTCATCACCATCATCATCATTATTATCATCATCATCATCATCATCGTCATCATCATTATCATCATCATTATCATCATCATCATCGCCATAATCATCATCATCGTTATCATCATCGCCATCATCATTATAATCAGCATCATCGCCATCATCATCATCATCATTATTTTCAGTATCCTCATCATTGTTGTTATCACTTTCATCCTCATTCTTAATTTTAAAAAAAGAGGAATAAGAGGAAGAGGAGGGGGAAGAGAAGAAATAGGAAAAAGAAGAAGAGGAATAAGGAGGAGGAGGAGGAGGAGGAAGAAGAGAAGGAATAGGAGGAGGAGGAAGAAGTGGAAGAAAAAGAAAAAGAAGAAGAAGAAATAGTAATAATAATAATAATGATAATAATAATAATAATAATAATAATAATAATAAGGATAATAATAATAATAATAATAATAATGATAATAATAATAATGATAACGATAATAATATTAATAACAATAATAACAATAATAATAACAAGGAGGAGCAGCAAGAGGAGGAGGAGGAGGAAGAAGAACAAGAAGACGAAAAAAAAACAAGAAGAATAAAAAAACAAGAACAAAAAAAGGAAGAAAATATGAAAATAAATACGAAGAAGAATAAAGGAAAAAGAAAACAAAAACAAAAAAAAACAAGAAGAGATTTTATGCGTACGAACGAAGCACGGAAGTGGAGGGGGGAGGGGGAGGGGGGAGGGGGGAGGGGGAAGGGAGAAGGAGAGAAAGTTGGGGAACATATTGCTAAATCAAGGAAGAGGGAGAAGGCAAAGGAGAGAGGTGGAAAGGGAAGGAAGAACAGCAAACCAGAATTGAAAAAAAAAGGAAAGAAGAAAAACAAACAATAATTGAAAAAAAGGGAAGAAGGAAGGAGGGAGAGAAGATGGGGGGAATAGGAGATAGGAAGAAAACAGAGAAAAGGGAGAGAAGATGGAGGGGGGAAAGAGATATAAATTAAAAGAAAAGGAGATAAGAACAGAAGAGATAATAGAAGAAATTGAGATAAAAACAAAGAAAGAAGGAGAATAAGAAAATAAAGAACAGAAGAAAACAAGAGAAGAGAAAAGACAGAGATAAAGGATACTAAAGAAAAGAATCAGGAGAAAGAGAAAGAAGAACAAAGAGAGGGAGAAAAACAAAAACAAAAAATAAAAACAGAAAGAAAAGAGAAAATGAAATCAAAAGAAATTAAGAAAAATAAAAAAGAGATAAAAGGGAGAGAGAAACAGAGAGGAAGAGAAAAGATGGAAGAATGGAGGGTAAAGAAAGAGAGAGAAAGCGTGTAAGAGGGAGATTGAAGAAATGGAGTAACAAGAAAGAAAATAAAAGAGAAACAGAAAGAAGAGAGAAAAAATGGAAGAAAGAGAGGAAGAAGAAAGGGAGAAGGGAAATACATAATGAGAAGGAGAAATAACAGAGAGAAAAGACGTATAAAAGAGAGGGTATAGGAGGAAGAAAGGGAAAAAGAGAGAAAAACAGAAAAGAAAGAAGAGAGAAAAAGCTCAAGAAAGAGAAAGCGAAAGAAGACGAAGAAAGTAAAAAGAGGAAGGAGAAAAGAGAGAAGAGATAGACAACGCAAGAAAGAGAGGGCAAAAGAAGAACAAAAAACGGAAAGAGACACAGAAAAAAAGACAGAAAATAGACGCAAGAAAGAGAGATTGAGTAAAGAAAAATTAGAAAGAGAAGGAGAGAAAGAGAAACGTATAAGAGAAAAAAAAACGCAAAAAAGAGAGATTGAAGAAAGACGAAGAAAATAATGAAAAGTGTAAAAAAGACAAAAGAAACAGAAAAAGAGTACAAAAACACAAGAAAGAGAGATGGAAGAAAGAAGACAAAAGACAAAGAGAGAGCAACAGAGAAACAAGGAAGAGAGAGAAAACGCAATAAACAGAGGGCGAAGAAAAAAGAAAAAGAGAGAACAAAAGAGAAACAGAAGGAATAGAGAGAAAACGCAATAGATAGAGGACGAAAAAGAAGAAAAAGAGAAACAGAAGGAAGATCGAGAAAACGCAATAAACAGAGAGCAAAGAAAAAAGAAAAAGAGGGAACAAAAGAGAAACAGAAGGAAGAGAGAGAAAACGCAATAAATAGAAGGCGACGAAAAAAGAAAAAGAGAGAACAAAAGAGAAACAAGGAAGAGAGAGAAAACGCAATAAATAGAGGGCAAAGGATAAAGAAAAAGAGAAACAGAAGGAATGGAGATAAAACGTAATAAACAGAGGGCAAGGAGTTAATAAAAAGAGAAACAAGGAATAGAGAGAAAACGCGATAAACAGAGGGCGAAGAGGAAGGCCCGACATCTGGCATTGTCAACTTACGCAAAAGATTTCCCACATGCTGACGGAGGCAACACCTGGCACCTCATGGCACTCGTTAAGAAAACAAGCAAAAGGTAAATACGCGAATAAACGATAAAATAGGGAGAATGAAAAATTGGATGTTTTTTTTTTTTTTTGTCTCTCCTCTCTCTTTCTCTTTCTCTTTCTCTTTCTCTTTTTCTCTTTCTCTTTCTCTTTCTCTTTCTCTTTCTCTTTCTCTCTCTCTCTCTCTTTCTCTTTCTCTCTCTCTCTCTCTCTCTCTCTCTCTCTCTCTCTCTCTCTCTCTCTCTCTCTCTCTCTCTCTCTCTCTCTCTCTCTCTCTCTCTTTTTCTCTCTCTTTTTATTATATTTCTTTCATTCTTATCTTCCTTTCGGACCCGGGTCAGCGAAATTGCGAGACAAGAACGCTACCGTTTCACCACACAACATCTCACGCAGAGATAGATAAAAAAAAAAACTAAAAAATAAAAAAATAAAAAAAAAATAAAAAATAGATAATTAAATAAATAAAGAAAGAAAGAAAGAATTTTTAAAAATAAAATAAAAAAGAAAGAGAATAAGAAAAACATACGACAGAGAAAATGCCATAGAAAGCGAGAGGAAGGAAAAGGAAGTACCGCACATACTCCCCCCTCCCTTCCCTCTCTCCCCTCCCACTCCCTCTCCCACCCATCCCACCCCCCACTCCCTTACCGGATAGACCCCGCCACCGTACCTGCCAGGCCTTAATTACCAGGTATCCCCTCCCCCTTCCCCCCTTCCCCCCTCCTCCCCTCCCTCGTCCCCCTCCCCCCTTCCCCTTCCCCCCTTCCCCCTCTTCCCCCCTCTTCCTCCTCTTCCCCCTTCCCCCTTCCCCCTCTTCCTCCCCTCCCCTCCCCCCCTTCCCCCTCTTCCCCCTCTCTTCCCTCCCCCTCCCCCCCTCTTCCCCCTCCCCCCTCCTTCCCCTCTTCCCCCTCCCCTTCCCCCTCTCCCCCTCTTCCCCCCCCTCTTCCCCCTCTTCCCCCCCCCTTCCCCCCCCGCACGCAGGTAATCACCTAATCACCCTCGTAGCCAGATTATGACGAAATTCGCGGCTGAGAGAGACACTAAAAGGAGATTCGAACCGATGGCGGCCGTAAGTACCCCCTTGTGGTCGACGGTTCGCTCAACCTTGAAAGCGGGGAGGAGAGGGAGAGAAAGGGAAAGGGAGGGAAAGAGGGAGAGAAAGGGAGGGGAAAGGGGGGAGAAGAGGGAGAGAGGGAGAGGAAGAGGAAGGAAGGAGAGTGATGGAGGAGGGAAAGAGGGAAAGAGGGAGAGAAAGGGAGGGAAAGAGGGGAAGGGAAAGGTAAAAGGGAGGGGGAGGAAGAGGGAGAGAAAAAGGGAAAGGGAGGGGAAAGAGAGGAGAGAAAGGGAAAGCAGGGGAGGAGAGGGAGAGAAAGAGGAAAGGGGGAGGGAAGAGAGGAGGAGAGAGAAGGAAAGCAGGGAGGAGAGAGGAGAGAAAGAGGAAAGGGAGGGAGAGAGGGAGAGAGTGAAGGTAAAGAGGGAGAGGAAAGGAAGGAGGAGGAAGGAAGGGAGAGAAAGGAAAAGGGAGAGAAAGGGAGGGAATGGTAAATGGGGGAGAGAGGAGGAGGAAGAGAGAGAAAGAGAAAGGGAGGGAAGAGAGGGAGAGAAAAGGGAGGAAAGAGAGGGAGAGAAAGGGAGGGAAAGAGGGAGAGAAAGGGAAAGCAGGGAGGAGAGGGAGAGAAAGGGAAAGGGAGGGGAAAGAGAGAGGGAGAGAAAGGGAAAGCAGGGAGGAGAGGGAGAGAAAGGGAAAGGAGAGGAGAGAGAGGAGAGAGGAAGAGTAAAGAGGGAGAGGAAGGAAGGAGGAGAGTGGAAGAGAGGAGAGAGAAAGGAAAAAGGGAGAGAAAGGGAGGGAATGAGTAAATGGGGAGGAGAGGAGGAGGAAGGAGGAGAGAAAGAGAAAGGGAAGGGAAGAGAGGAGAGAGAAAGGGAGGGGGGAAAGAGGAGAGAGAAAGGGAGAGGAAATTAAAAGAAGGGGGGAAGAGAGAGAGAGGGAGAGAAAGGGGAAAGGAGGGGAAAGAGGAGAGAGGAGGAGGAAGGAAGAAAGGGAAGAGGAAAGAGGGAGAGAAAGGGAGGGAATGGTAAATAATGGAGAGGAGGAAGGAAGGGGAAAGAAAGGGAGGGCATGATGAAGAGGGAGAGAAAGGGAGAGAGAGGAGGAGAAAGGAAGGGAAAGGAGAAAGGGAAAGGAGGGAGACTGGAGGAGGAGAGGGAGAGAAAAGGAGGGAAAGTAAAAGAGGGAGAGAAGGAGGAGGGAAGGAAAGGGGAGAGAAAGGGAGGAGGCGGTAAGAGGAAGGAAGGGGAGAAAGGAAAAGGAGGAAGAGGAGAGGAAAGGAAGGGGAGAGAAAGGGAAAGGAGGGGAAAGAGGGAGAGAAATGAAGGGGTGGGTAAAGAGGGGGAGAAAGGAGGGAGAGGATGAGGAAGGAAGGAAGGAGAAAGAAAGAGAGGGCGGTAAAGGGAAGAGAAGAGGAGGAAGGAGAGGAGGAGGAAGGGAAGAAAGAGAGTAAAGAGGGAAACAAAGGGGGAGAGTAAATAAGGAGAGAAAAGGAGGAAGGAGGAGAGAGAAAGGGAAGGAAGGTAAAGAAGGAAAGAAAAGGGAGGGGAAGGTAAAGAGGGGAATAAAGAGAAAGGAAAGAGGCAAAGAAAGAGAGAGCGGTAATGAAGGAAAGAAAAGGAAGGAAGAGGAAGGTAAATAAGGAGAGAAAAGGGAGAGAGGAGGAGGAAGGAAGGAGAGGGAAGGAACGGAAGAGAAAGGGAGGGCGGTAAATATATATACTGTATATATATGTATATATATATATATATATATATATATATATATATATATATATATATATATATATATATATATATGTATGTATGCATATATGCACATGCAATGATAATAATGATAATAATAGCAATGAAAATAGTGGTGACGATAATAATGAAATAATAATGATAATAATAACAATGGAAATAGTGATGATAATAATAATAAAAT
>NC_091591.1:16072666-16077666 GCF_042767895.1 Penaeus vannamei | reverse complement strand
GAGAGAGAAAGAGAGGGGGGGAGGGAGGGAGGGAGGGAGGGAGGTGGGGAGAGAGAGAGGGAAGGAGGGAGAGAGAAAGTGAGGAAGATGATTAAAATAATAATAATAATAATAATAACAACGACGATGGATGTATTTCACAATGCGAGTTGTGTAAATTAATTCTTTGGCGGTTCACTTTGCACTGAAATTATCTTAATTGTGTCATTCATCTGCAATTCCAGCTGATGTTGTGTAATGTCAAGTTGTCTGATATTGCATAATGTTGTAATTATTGCAAGAAGGTTTTTATTTCACTCAGTTGGGTACAATTTTCGTTCTTTATTGTTTTTGCATGATAAAAAGGAGAATAGAAAGAGAAGAGTAATTTGAGTGAGAGAGAGAGGGGGGAGTGGGGGGAGAGAAAGGAAAGAGGAGAGGAAAGGGAGAGAGAGAGAGGAGGAGGGAGAGAGATAGAGGGGGTGGGAGAGAGAGAGAGAGAGAGAGAGAGAGAGAGAGAGAGAGAGAGAGAGAGAGAGAGAGAGAGAGAGAGAGAGAGAGAGAGAGAGAGAGAGAGAGAGAGAGAGAAGGGGAGAGGGAGAGAGAGAAGGGAGAGAGAGAGAGAGGAGATGAAGAGGAGGGAGAGAGGAGGGAGAGAGAGAGAGAGAGAGAGAGAGAGAGAGAGAGAGAGAGAGAGAGAGAGAGAGAGAGAGAGGAGGGAGGGAGAGGGGAGAGAAAGGAGAGAGAGGAGAGAAAGGCGAGAGAGAGAGGGAGGGGGGGGGGGGGGAAGAGAGAGAAAAAAAATGAGTAAGCGAGAAAGAGAGAGAATGAATGAGAGAGAGAGAGAGAAAGAGAGACACAGACAGACAGCCATAAAGGCAAGAGAAACAAACAGACAAAAAGACAAAGAAACACACCGAGAGGAAGAGAGAGAGAGGGACAAAAAGACAGACAGACATGGAGAAATACTTACGTGTTGAAATCGTTCCAAATGAAAAGAAAAATTAGGAGAAGGTCAAGAGAAGAAAGGAAGGGAAGACAAAGGCGATAATTGATCGAAAGAAAAAGGAGACAGCAGAAAAAAAAGATGATAATGATAATGATACCAGAAATGATAAGAATGGTAATAATAATGATGATGATAGTAATGATGATAATAAGGATGATGGTAATGATAATAGAAATAATAATGATATTAATAAAATTAGCGATAATGATAATAACAATGATAGGAATAATATCAATAATGGTGATATTGATGATGATAATGATAACAATAATAATGATAATAATGATGATGATAATAATAATAATAATAATAATAATAATAATAATAATAATAACAATAATAATAATAATAATAATAATAATAATAATAATAACAATAATAATAATAATAATAATAATAATAATAATAATAATAATAATAATAATAATAATAATAATAATAATAACAATAATGATAATAATGATGATAATAATGATAATGATCTTAATGATGCTAATATCAGTGAATTTAATGATAATAATAATGATGATGATATTACCGTTCCTGTGACAATGAAAACAGATGAAGAAAACAAAATAAAGAATAACGCAACATAAGATAAGGAGATAAAGATTAGAAGAAGGAGAAAGTAGATAAAAGGATAAATAGAGATAGATAGATAAGTGGATAAATAGAGATAGATAAATAGATAAATAAATGGATAAATAGAGATTTATTTGGTGGGAAGGGAGAGAGAAAGAGAGAAGAGAAAGGAAAGAAGAAAGGGGAAAGATAGATAAATAGATAGAGAGAGAGAGAAAGGAAAGAAGAAAGGAGAAAGATAGATAGACAGAGAGAGAAAGAGAGAGAGATACATAGACAGATAGATAGATAGAGAGAGAGAGAGTGAATCAGGGACAGAGAGAGAAAGAGAGAAAGAGAGAGAGAGAGAATCAGAGCGTGAAAGAGAGAGAAAAAAAATCAGACAGAAAGAGAGAAAGAAAGTGAGAGAGAGAAGAGAGAGAGAGAGAGAACCAGAGACAGAGAGATAGAGAGAAAGAGAGAGTTTAGAAAGAGGGTAAAAACATATAAAGAAAACAAAAACAAAACAAAACAAACACAACTAACTTAGTAAGAAAAAATGTATATCACCGATTTATGAACAAAAAAAGATCACAAAAATAAACAAACATCAAAGGCGCCAAAAAAACAACAAACAAACAAAAATTAAAATGAAAGAAAAAGAAATAACAGCGATTTATTTACAGATCAAACAAACAAACAAACAAAAAACGAAATAGAACAAAAGAAAAGGAAAACAACGATTTATTTCCAAACAAACAAACACAAAAAAATGAAATCGATTTAAAAAATAATAATAATAACAGCGATATCTTCATAGCCAAACAAACAAAAAACAAAATAAAACAAAATGAAAAATAAAACAAATAGAAATGAAAAAAACTAATAAAAACGATTTATTTCCAAACAAACAAACAAAAATTAAATCGACTTAAAAAAAGAGAAAATTAATAACAGCGATTTCTTCACAAACAAAAAAACAAAAACAAAAATAAAACAAAAACAAAAATAAAACAAATAGAAATGAAAGAAAAAATAAATAAAAACGATTTCTTTCCAAAACAAACAAACAAAAATGAAATCGATTAAAAAATAATAATAATAATAATAACAGCGATTTCTTCACAACCAAAAAAATAATAATAATAACTGAATAATAAAATAAATAAATAAATAAATAAATAAAAATGAAAGAAGTGCATAAAAACGATTTCTCTCCACACAGACGAACAAACAAACATCAAAGGTGTTTTTTGTGTCAATTAACCTTCAACTTGATCCTTCTCTTCCACGCTCTATTTACGAAGGCAAGAGAAGGCCATACGGAGAGGAGAGAGGAAGAGAGAGGGAACGGAGGGAGATAAAGGGGAGAATGAGAAAAATAACGAAAGAGAAGGAAAGAAAAAAGAGAATAAAAATGGTGAGAAAAGAAAGAGAAGAGGGGGAAAGAGAGAGAGAGAAGGGCATACGGAAAGGAAGAGAGAGGAAGAGAAGGGAGGAAGATAAAGAAGATAAAGAAATAAGATAAAGAGGAAGAATAAGATAAAGAAGAAATATGAAAAGAAAAAAAAAATAGTGAAAAAGATAAAAAGAAGATAAGATAAAGAAGATTAAGAAAAGAAGAAATGAGATAAAGAAGAAATAAGATAAAGAAGAAGATAAGATAAAGAAGAATAAGAAAAAGAAGATAAAGATAGAGAAGAAAAGGATAAAGAAATAAGATAAAGAAGAAGATAAATAAGATAAAGAAGAGAGGAAGTGGAGGGAGATAAAAAAGAGAAAGAGAAAAAATGACGAAAGAGAAGGAGAGAGAAAAGAGAAGAAAGTCGACAGGGAAAGAGAGAGAGAGAAGGGCATACGGCGAGAGGAGAGAGGAAGAGAAGGAAGGGAGGGAGATAAAGAAGAGAAGAGAGATAAAGAAGATAAGGAAGAAGATAAGATAAAGAAGAATAAGAAAAAGAAGAAATAAGATAAAGAAATATGATAAAGAAGAAGATAAAGAAAATAAGAAAGGGAGGGAGATAAAGAGGAGAAAGAGAAAAATAATGAAAGAGAAGGAGAGAGAAAAGAGAAGAAAAAATGGAGAGAGAAGAAAGAGAAGAGGAGGAAGAGAAAGAAAGATAAATAAAAGAAAATATGGAGAAAGGGAAGAGGGGGAAAGAGAGAAAAGAAAAGAAAAATATGTGTATATATATATTTATATTAATATATATATATATATATATATATATATATATATATATATATATATATATATATATATATATATGTATATGTATGTATGTATGTATGTATGTATGTATATATATATATATTTATATATATATATATATATATATATATATATATATATATATATATATATATATATATAGATATATATATATGTATATATATATATATATATATATATATATATATATATATATATATATATATATATATATATGTATATATATATATATATATATATATATATATATATGTATATATATATATATATATATATATATATACATACATACATACATACATACATACATATTTATATATATATATATATATATATATATATATATATATATATATATATATATATATATATATATATTCTTCCTCTTCTTTTTTTTATTTCTTTTTTCTTTTTCTTCTTTTTCCTTTTATCTTTTTTTCTTCTTCTTCTCCTCCTCCTTCTTCTTTTTCTCCTTCTTCTTCTCCTCCTTCTTTTTCCTTTTCTTCTTCTTCTTCTCCTTCTTTCCTTTCTTTGTTACCTTCTCTCTTTCTTTTTTCTATTCTTATATCTTGATATGCACTTTTTATAATAGGATAGAAAACAATGATTTTATTGCCTATATCAGAAATAAGGGTTGAATATTGAACATATTAATTGGGTTTGTTTTCTTATTTCAAATTGAATAAAGAGATAAATAGAACAAATTCATCTTCAAGTTTTACATCCTAAAATTATTATTATTTTTTTATAATCAATGATGATAAGATAGAGTAAACTGAATGGATATAGTTAGTGAGAATAAGACAGAATAAATTGAATGAATAAAATGTTCAAGTTTTAGATCCCAAAATTATTTTTTTTAATAATCAATAATAATGAGATAGAATAAACCGAATGAATATAGTCACCGATAATAAGACAGAATAAATTGAATGTATAAAACGAAATTAATTAATGAAAATTAAACGGACGAACAAAATATGAAACGAAAAAAATATGAAAATATGAAAAAAAATATGAAAATATGAATTCATAAAAAAAAAAAAAAAAAAAAAAAAAATGAACTGAGCAAGAAAAGAATTACCTGCATGAATTTCTCTTTCAGCGTGGGAAGATAACGGTTAATAATTTGCCAGGAAAACGTGTGATTACTGTGAGATATTTTTAAAGGTCAATTCTCGAGTCGTATAAATGACACAGCACTTCCGTTGAGATGTA
>NC_091591.1:16047666-16050166 GCF_042767895.1 Penaeus vannamei | reverse complement strand
TCATCCTCATCTTCCCTCTCTATCTCCTCGTCCTCATCCTCTCCTTCTATCTCCTCTTCCTCCTCCTCCTCCTCCTCCTTCCCCTCTTCCTCTCCCTTTTCTTCCTTTTTTCTTCTCCTCCTCCTTTTCCTACCCCCCTCCTCCTTTTCCTACCCCCCTCCTCCGCTTCCTCCCCATTTTCTTCTCTTCTTCCACCCCTCCTCCTCTTCCTCTACCTCCCCCTTCTCCTGTTCCTCACCCCTTCCTCCTCTTCCGTCTCCCTCCACTTTTTCCTCCCCCCTCCTCCTCTTCCGTCTCCCTCCACTTCTTCCTCCCCCCTCCTCCTCTTCCTCCTCTTCCTCCCCATTCCTCCTCCTCTTCCTCCCCCCTTCCTCCTCTTCCTCCTCCTTCCCCTATTCCTCCCCATCTTCTTCCTTTTCTCCTCCTCCTCTTCTTCCCCCCTCCTCCTCTTCCTCCCCCCTTCCTCGTCTTCCTCCCCCATCCTCCCCCTATTCCTCTTCATCTTCTTCCTTTTCTTCTCCTCCTCTCCCCCCCCCTCCTCCTCTTCCTCCTTCTTCATCTCCTCTTACCCCACCCCCACCCCCCACCCCCAAGGCCAACCCCGTATCTTCCCGGACGAAAAAAATAAAAAAATAAAACTCAAGACATGTATGATGCGACTTGACGTAACCAAGCGTGACTTGATCCGCCAAAACGCGACAAAAAATGGGAAAGATGATCCCGGTCTTGGCAAACCGACTTGTTATTCAACGGAATTTAAATGTTAACCTTTTAAGGCGGGAAAAAAAAGAAAGAAAAACGCTAATTTGTCCAGTTTTCTCGTTCGCTTTATATTCATTATGGAATTTACATTTGCCCAAAAAAAGAAAAATTCACGTATTTTGAAATTCTCAAGGAATGTACGAAACGGAGAGTGATATTGATAATGATATTGGTGATAAAATTATAATGATAATTCTTAATAATATTCTTGATACTACTACTAATAATGATAATGATAGTGATAACAATGATAACAATAATGATAATGACAATGATAATAATGGTGATAATGATAATAGTAATAATAATAGTAATAATGATAATAATAATGATAATAATGATAGTAATAATAATGATGATAATGATATTGATAATGATAACAATAACAATACTACTACTATTACTACTAACAATGATATTGATAATGATAATAGTAATAATAATAATAATGATAATGATAATCCTAACAATAATGATAATGATAATAATAATAATAATGATAATGATAATAACCCTAACAATAATGATAATGATAATAACAATAATAAAGATGGAAATAATGATATTAACGATAAGGATAATGATAAAAGTAAACAAAAAAAAAAGAAAAAAAAATACTTAAAGATACCGATACCACTATCAACACACATTATGGCATCAATACAATAACAATAACGAAATCCGTAACATTTATAACGAAAATAATGTCTAAAAATAACATTGACAACCAACTACATCATCAGACAACAATAATGAACACAGCAACAACAAAAATAACAGCAATAACAAAGGAAACATGACAGAGACAACAACAAAAACAAAAGCAACAACAAAAATAATAGCATCAACCACAACAACAACAAAGAGATAACAGCAACAAAAGCTACAACAATAAAGATAACAGCAAGAACTGCGACAACGACAATAACAAAGCAAAGATAATCACAACAAAAATGACAGCAATAAAAGCAACAACAACAACAACAACAGTAACAACAAGAACAAAAATAACAGCAGCAACAACAACAACAAGCAAAAACAACAACAACAACAATAACAGCAGCAGCAACAACAACAACAGTAGCAACAACAAAAACAACAACAAGCAAAAACAAATAACAACAACAACAACAAGCAAAAACAAATAACAACAAAAACAACAACAAGCAAAAGCAACAACAACAACAAAGCAAAAATAACAACAACAACAAAAACAACAGCAAGCAAAAACAAATAACCACAACAACAACAAAGCAAAAAAACAACAACAACAAACGCAACAAACAACAACAGCAACAACACCCTGGCGCATCCCACCCTGGCGCCCACGACCCAGCGCGCCCCTGCACCCGCGGGCGTAGCAGGCCAGGGACCATCTTCTTCGAGGAGGAAAGCTACACGTGGGCGGCGGAGAGGAGACTGGGCGGCCTCGAGAAGGATGGGGGGGGGGGTGAGAGGGGGAGGAAGGAGGGGGGATGGGAGGGGATGGGGAAGGGTGAGAGGGGAAGGGGAGGAATGAGTGGGAGGGGGAGAGGAAAGGGGGGAGGAAGGGTGAGGGGTGAGAGGAAAGTGGGGAGAGGGGGGAGAGGAGGAAGGGGGGAGAATGGGGAGAAAAGGGGGGGGGGAGGAGAAGAAGAAAGGGGGAAGGGGTGAGAGGATAGGGGAAGGGGGATTAAAAGGGGGATAGGGTATGGGAGGGGGAGAAGAGGGAGAGGAAGGAGGGAAAGGGGAAAGAGAA
>NC_091591.1:16015166-16022666 GCF_042767895.1 Penaeus vannamei | reverse complement strand
CGATTCTAAGGCCCTGTTCAGACGAGCGACTTTAGTGGCCCGACTGGTAGAAGCGCGACTGCCAGGTCAAGGGAAGTGAATAGGAGCGCACACACTAGTGGCTATTCACTTCCATTGACCTGGCAGTCGCGCTTCTAGCAGTCGCGCCACTAAAGTCGCTCGTCTGAACAGGGTAAGGACCCCTACCAACAGGGCCAGAGTGGTAGGGTACGGACCTCTTCCTCCCTATGAAGCAAACCAGACCTCAGATTGGGGCAGATTGGGGCATGTCCGTGTCCAACGACGGATTTTAGATGGCTGGATGATAAGGTATGATATGACATACGTCTAGAGGTGTTTGTATTTTTGGGTGTGTACGTTATTTGCTGTCTCTCTGTATGTAGATTTTGTTTATACGTGCATAGGCATAAACGTGTGTGCGTGTCCCTCTCTCTCTCTCTTACTCTCTCTTTCTCTCTCCTCTCTCTCTCTCTCTATCTCTATCTCTCTTTCACTCTCTCTCTCTCTCTCTCTCTCTCTCTCTCTCTCTCTCTCTATATATATATATATATATCTATATGAGCATGTATATATATATATATATATATATATATATATATTTACTTATACATATATATATACAATTATACACACACATATATATATATATATATATATATATATATATATATATATATATATATATACATATATATATATACATATATACATATATATGTATATATACAAAGCCATTTATATATGGATTGGCGTACATACGTAGACCCAAGCGCCCTGGCCAGCCCCCATAGAGCACCAAAGGGCAACTTCCCTTCAACGATCCCAAACTGCCCTGAAATCCTGCCTTCGCTTGAGAGTGAAAAGGAAAGGCTCGCGTGACCTTTCCTCCCGCCTGACCTCTCTCCGCACCACTTCACTCGCCCAGTCACGGGGTCCGCTCTATAAGGTCACAAGGTCACGAGATAAATGCGCGTGTAGTTGGGCGAGGGACGGCGTTTGCAACACTGACCCCTGGTAGTTCTGGTTGGGGCGGTGTTTGTTTGTTTGTTTTTTGGGGGGATTTGTTTGTTTTTTGTTTATAATTGGAATGATGTCTTCTTGTTTTGTTTATCTTTGGAACGATTGTGTCATTAATTATGTGTTTGTTCCTTGTTTATCCTTGGAACGACTGTGTCCTTGTTTCTTGTTTATCCTTGGAATGATTGTGTCTTTGTTCATTGTTTGTCCTTGGAATGATTGTGTCTTTGTTCATTGTTGTCCTTGAAACGATTGTCTTTGTCTCTTGTTTGTCCTTGGAATAATTATGTGCTTGTTCCTTGTTTATCCTTGGAATGATTGTGTCCTTGTTTCTTGTTTATCCTTGGAATGATTGTGTCCTTGTTTCTTGTTTATCCTTGGAATGATTGTGTCTTTGTTCATTGTTGTCCTTGAAACGATTGTCTTTGTCTCTTGTTTGTCCTTGGAATAATTATGTGTTTGTTCCTTGTTTATTCTTGGAATGATTGTCTTTGTTTCTTGTTTATCTTTGGAACGATTGTGCCATTTTTATTTATTCGTGGAATTATGTGTTTTTGTTTCTTGTTTGTCCTTGGAGCGATTGTCTTTGTTCATTGTTTGTCCTTGGAATGATTGTGTCCTTGTTCCTTGTTTATCCTTGGAATTATTGTGTCCTTGTTTCTTGTTTATCCTTGGAATGATTGTGTCTTTGTTTCTTGTTTATCCTTGGAATGATTGTGTCTTTGTTTCTTGTTTATCCTTGGAATGATTGTGTCTTTGTTTCTTGTTTATCCTTGGAACGATTGTGTCTTTGTTTCTTGTTTATCCTTGGAATGATTGTGTCTTTGTTCCTTGTTTATCCTTGGAATGATTGTGTCTTTGTTTCTTGTTTATCCTTGGAATGATTGTGTCTTTGTTTCTTGCTTATCCTTGGAATGATTGTGTCTTTGTTTCTTGTTTATCCTTGGAATGATTGTGTCTTTGTTTCTTGTTTATCCTTGGAATGATTGTGTCTTTGTTTCTTGCTTATCCTTGGAATGATTGTGTCCTTGTTTCTTGTTTATCCTTGGAATGATTGTGTCTTTGTTCATTGTTTGTCCTTGGAATGGTTGTGTCCTTGTTTCTTGTTTATCCTTGGAATGATTGTGTCTTTGTTCATTGTTTGTCCTTGGAATGATTGTGTCTTTGTTTCTTGTTTGTCCTTGGAATGATTGTGTCTTTGTTTCTTGTTTATCCTTGGAACGATTGTGTCTTTGTTTCTTGTTTATCCTTGGAATGATTGTGTCTTTGTTTCTTGTTTATCCTTGGAATGATTGTGTCTTTGTTTCTTGCTTATCCTTGGAATGATTGTGTCCTTGTTTCTTGTTTATCCTTGGAATGATTGTGTCTTTGTTCATTGTTTGTCCTTGGAATGGTTGTGTCTTTGTTTCTTGTTTATCCTTGGAATGATTGTGTCTTTGTTTCTTGTTTATCCTTGGAATGATTGTGTCTTTGTTCATTGTTTGTCCTTGGAACGATTGTCTTTGTTTCTTGTTTGTCCTTGGAATGATTGTGTCTTTGTTTCTTGTTTATCCTTGGAATGATTGTGTCTTTGTTTCTTGTTTATCCTTGGAATGATTGTGTCTTTGTTTCTTGCTTATCCTTGGAATGATTGTGTCCTTGTTTCTTGTTTATCCTTGGAATGATTGTGTCTTTGTTCATTGTTTGTCCTTGGAATGGTTGTGTCTTTGTTTCTTGTTTATCCTTGGAATGATTGTGTCTTTGTTTCTTGTTTATCCTTGGAATGATTGTGTCTTTGTTTCTTGTTTATCCTTGGAATGATTGTGTCTTTGTTTCTTGTTTATCCTTGGAATGATTGTGTCTTTGTTTCTTGTTTATCCTTGGAATGATTGTGTCTTTGTTTCTTGCTTATCCTTGGAATGATTGTGTCTTTGTTTCTTGCTTATCCTTGGAATGATTGTGTCTTTGTTTCTTGCTTATCCTTGGAATGATTGTGTCTTTGTTTCTTGCTTATCCTTGGAATGATTGTGTCTTTGTTTCTTGCTTATCCTTGGAATGATTGTGTCTTTGTTTCTTGCTTATCCTTGGAATGATTGTGTCCTTGTTTCTTGTTTATCCTTGGAATGATTGTGTCTTTGTTCATTGTTTGTCCTTGGAACGATTGTCTTTGTTTCTTGTTTATCCTTGGAATGATTGTGTCTTTGTTTCTTGTTTATCCTTGGAATGATTGTGTCTTTGTTTCTTGTTTATCCTTGGAATGATTGTGTCTTTGTTTCTTGCTTATCCTTGGAATGATTGTGTCCTTGTTTCTTGTTTATCCTTGGAATGATTGTGTCTTTGTTCATTGTTTGTCCTTGGAATGGTTGTGTCTTTGTTTCTTGTTTATCCTTGGAATGATTGTGTCTTTGTTTCTTGTTTATCCTTGGAATGATTGTGTCTTTGTTTCTTGTTTATCCTTGGAATGATTGTGTCTTTGTTTCTTGTTTATCCTTGGAATGATTGTGTCTTTGTTTCTTGTTTATCCTTGGAATGATTGTGTCTTTGTTTCTTGTTTATCCTTGGAATGATTGTGTCTTTGTTTCTTGTTTATCCTTGGAATGGTTGTGTCTTTGTTTCTTGTTTATCCTTGGAATGATTGTGTCTTTGTTTCTTGTTTATCCTTGGAATGATTGTGTCTTTGTTTCTTGTTTATCCTTGGAATGATTGTGTCTTTGTTTCTTGTTTATCCTTGGAACGACTGTGTCTTTGTTCATTGTTTGTCCTTGGAATGATTGTGTCTCTGTTTCTTGTTTATCCTTGGAATGATTGTGTCTTTGTTTCTTGTTTATCCTTGGAATGATTGTGTCTTTGTTTCTTGTTTATCCTTGGAATGATTGTGTCTTTGTTCATTGTTTGTCCTTGGAATGATTGTGTCTCTGTTTCTTGTTTATCCTTGGAATGATTGTGTCTTTGTTCATTGTTTGTCCTTGGAATGGTTGTGTCTTTGTTTCTTGTTTATCCTTAGAATGATTGTGTCTTTGTTCATTGTTTGTCCTTGGAATGGTTGTGTCTTTGTTTCTTGTTTATCCTTAGAATGATTGTGTCTTTGTTCATTGTTTGTCCTTGGAATGATTGTGTCTTTGTTTCTTGTTTATCCTTAGAATGATTGTGTCTTTGTTTCTTGTTTATCCTTGGAACGATTGTGTCTTTGTTCATTGTTTGTCCTTGGAATGATTGTGTCTTTGTTCCTTGTTTATCCTTAGAATGATTGTGTCTTTGTTTCTTGCTTATCCTTGGAATGATTGTGTCTTTGTTTCTTGTTTATCCTTGGAATGATTGTGTGTTTGTTTCTTGTTTATCCTTGGAATGATTGTGTCTTTGTTTCTTGTTTATCCTTGGAATGATTGTGTCTTTGTTCATTGTTTGTCCATGGAATGATTGTGTCTTTGTTTCTTGTTTATTCTTGGAATGATTGTGTCTTTGTTCATTGTTTGTCCATGGAATGATTGTGTCTTTGTTTCTTGTTTATCCTTGGAATGATTGTGTGTTTGTTTCTTGTTTATCCTTGGAATGATTGTGTGTTTGTTTCTTGTTTATCCTTGGAATGATTGTGTCTTTGTTTCTTGTTTATCCTTGGAATGATTGTGTCTTTGTTCATTGTTGTCCTTGAAACGATTGTCTTTGTCTCTTGTTTGTCCTTGGAATAATTATGTGCTTGTTCCTTGTTTATCCTTGGAATGATTGTGTCTTTGTTTCTTGTTTATCCTTGGAATGATTGTGTCTTTGTTCATTGTTTGTCCATGGAATGATTGTGTCTTTGTTTCTTGTTTATCCTTGGAATGATTGTGTCTTTGTTCATTGTTTATCCTTGGAATGATTGTGTCTTTGTTTCTTGTTTATCCTTGGAACGACTGTGTCTTTGTTTCTTGTTTATCCTTGGAATGATTGTGTCTTTGTTTCTTGTTTATCCTTGGAATGATTGTGTCTTTGTTCCTTGTTTATCCTTGGAATGATTGTGTCTTTGTTTCTTGTTTATCCTTGGAATGATTGTGTCTTTGTTTCTTGTTTATCCTTGGAATGATTGTGTCTTTGTTTCTTGTTTATCCTTGGAATGGTTGTGTCTTTGTTTCTTGTTTGTCCTTGGAATGATTGTGTCTTTGTTTCTTGCTTATCCTTGGAATGATTGTGTCTTTGTTCATTGTTTGTCCTTGGAATGGTTGTGTCTTTGTTTCTTGTTTATCCTTGGAATGATTGTGTCTTTGTTTCTTGTTTATCCTTGGAATGATTGTGTCTTTGTTTCTTGTTTGTCCATGGAATGATTGTGTCTTTGTTTCTTGTTTATCCTTGGAATGATTGTGTCTTTGTTTCTTGTTTATCCTTGGAATGATTGTGTCTTTGTTTCTTGTTTATCCTTGGAATGATTGTGTCCTTGTTTCTTGTTTATCCTTGGAATGATTGTGTCTTTGTTTCTTGCTTATCCTTGGAATGATTGTGTCTTTGTTTCTTGTTTATCCTTGGAATGATTGTGTCTTTGTTTCTTGTTTATCCTTGGAATGATTGTGTCTTTGTTTCTTGTTTATCCTTGGAATGATTGTGTCTTTGTTTCTTGTTTATCCTTGGAATGATTGTGTCTTTGTTTCTTGTTTATCCTTGGAATGATTGTGTCCTTGTTTCTTGTTTATCCTTGGAATGATTGTGTCTTTGTTTCTTGCTTATCCTTGGAATGATTGTGTCTTTGTTTCTTGTTTATCCTTGGAACGACTGTGTCTTTGTTTCTTGTTTATCCTTGGAACGATTGTGTCTTTGTTTCTTGCTTATCCTTGGAATGATTGTGTCCTTGTTTCTTGTTTATCCTTGGAATGATTGTGTCTTTGTTTCTTGTTTATCCTTGGAATGATTGTGTCTTTGTTTCTTGTTTATCCTTGGAATGATTGTGTCTTTGTTTCTTGTTTATCCTTGGAATGATTGTGTCTTTGTTTCTTGTTTATCCTTGGAATGATTGTGTCCTTGTTTCTTGTTTATCCTTGGAATGATTGTGTCTTTGTTTCTTGCTTATCCTTGGAATGATTGTGTCTTTGTTTCTTGTTTATCCTTGGAATGATTGTGTCTTTGTTTCTTGTTTATCCTTGGAATGATTGTGTCTTTGTTTCTTGCTTATCCTTGGAATGATTGTGTCCTTGTTTCTTGTTTATCCTTGGAATGATTGTGTCTTTGTTTCTTGCTTATCCTTGGAATGATTGTGTCTTTGTTTCTTGTTTATCCTTGGAACGACTGTGTCTTTGTTTCTTGTTTATCCTTGGAACGACTGTGTCTTTGTTTCTTGTTTATCCTTGGAACGACTGTGTCTTTGTTTCTTGTTTATCCTTGGAACGATTGTGTCTTTGTTTCTTGTTTATCCTTGGAATGATTGTGTCTTTGTTTCTTGTTTATCCTTGGAACGACTGTGTCTTTGTTTCTTGTTTATCCTTGGAACGACTGTGTCTTTGTTTCTTGTTTATCCTTGGAACGACTGTGTCTTTGTTTCTTGTTTATCCTTGGAACGACTGTGTCTTTGTTTCTTGTTTATCCTTGGAACGACTGTGTCTTTGTTTCTTGCTTATCCTTGGAACGATTGTGTCTTTGTTTCTTGCTTATCCTTGGAATGATTGTGTCCTTGTTTCTTGTTTATCCTTGGAATGATTGTGTCTTTGTTTCTTGTTTATCCTTGGAATGATTGTGTCTTTGTTTCTTGTTTATCCTTGGAATGATTGTGTCTTTGTTTCTTGTTTATCCTTGGAATGATTGTGTCTTTGTTTCTTGCTTATCCTTGGAATGATTGTGTCTTTGTTTCTTGTTTATCCTTGGAACGACTGTGTCTTTGTTTCTTGTTTATCCTTGGAACGACTGTGTCTTTGTTTCTTGTTTATCCTTGGAATGATTGTGTCTTTGTTTCTTGTTTATCCTTGGAACGACTGTGTCTTTGTTTCTTGTTTATCCTTGGAACGACTGTGTCTTTGTTTCTTGTTTATCCTTGGAATGATTGTGTCTTTGTTTCTTGTTTATCCTTGGAACGACTGTGTCTTTGTTTCTTGTTTATCCTTGGAACGACTGTGTCTTTGTTTCTTGTTTATCCTTGGAACGACTGTGTCTTTGTTTCTTGTTTATCCTTGGAACGATTGTGTCTTTGTTTCTTGCTTATCCTTGGAACGATTGTGTCTTTGTTTCTTGCTTATCCTTGGAATGATTGTGTCTTTGTTTCTTGTTTATCCTTGGAACGACTGTGTCTTTGTTTCTTGCTTATCCTTGGAACGATTGTGTCTTTGTTTCTTGTTTATCCTTGGAATGATTGTGTCTTTGTTTCTTGTTTATCCTTGGAATAATTATGTGCTTGTTCCTTGTTTATCCTTGGAGCGATTGTGTCTTTGTTCATTGTTTATCCTTGGAACGATTGTCTTTGTCTCTTGTTTGTCCTTGGAGCGATTGTGTCTTTGTTCATTGTTTATCCTTGGAATGATTGTGTCTTTGTTCCTTGTTTATCCTTGGAAC
>NC_091591.1:15997666-16005166 GCF_042767895.1 Penaeus vannamei | reverse complement strand
GGGGTGTATATTCGAGGTATATCTGGGGTATATATTCGAGGTATATCCGGGGTATATTCGAGGTATATCCGGGGTATATTCGAGGTATATCCGGGGTGTATATTCGAGGTATATCCGGGGTATATATTCGAGGTATATCCGAGGTATATTCGAGGTATATTCGAGGTATATCCGGGGTATATATTCGAGGTATATCCGGGGTGTATATTCGAGGTATATCCGGGGTATATTCGAGGTATATCATATCCGGGGTATATTCGAGGTATATCCGGGGTATATTCGAGGTATATCCGGGGTATATTCGAGGTATATCCGGGGTGTATATTCGAGGTATATCCGGGGTATATTCGAGGAATATCCGGGGTATATTCGAGGTATATCCGGGGTATATTCGAGGTATATCCGGGGTATATTCGAGGTATATCCGGGGTGTATATTCGAGGAATATCCGGGGTATATTCGAGGTATATCCGGGGTATATATTCGAGGTATATCCGGGGTTATACGTTTTGGAAAAGTGCCAAAGAATCTGATGAAAATTTTACATCCTCGGGACTCTATAAATAGATATGACATATTGGACCTTGACTTCACGAGGGCCTGGGAATAGCATTGTAAGCGAAATATTTCCTGTTTCATTTGTTCATTTGTTCACCGGGAGATGATGATAAATTACAGTTAATCTTTAGCAACATAAACGACCCAGAACACTGTAAGTAATTACGTAACTGCTTCCACATGCAAACTACAATACACACATACACACATACACGCACACACACACACACTAACACACACACACACACACACACACACACACACACACACACACACACACACACACACACACACACACACACACACACACACACACACACACACATACACACACACACTCCCTTAAACACACATCCGCACAGTAACTGCACCATAAACCACACAATCCAGTACAAAACGCAAAATAGCACATCCACACAGATTCGAGTGGGTGTGCGTGCGCGCCAGCCTAACTTACCTTGACTGACGTGTGTCTTAAGAAAATTTAGGTGGTCAGGGCTGCCTTCAGTTGTTATGGCAGTAAAAAAAAAACTTGATTTTATCTTTCTATAACAGATGTCTCAAACTTTATATCTATATAGGAAAAAAACTGTTTTTATGAAAGATGGCTGAGTATAATTATGTATGCAAAAACTATATATATTTTTTTCATTTTGTTTTTTATGATAGATAGCTGAGACTAATGTATAAGAGAAAGAGAGAGAGAGAGAGAGAGAGAGAGAGAGAGAGAGAGAGAGAGAGAGGGAGAGAGAAAGAGAGAGAGAGAGAGAGAGAGAGAGAGAGAGAGAGAGAGAGAGAGACAGACAGAGACAGAGAGATAGAGAGAGAGAGAGAGAGACCTTGTATGTTTTTTTTTTCTCTCTCTCCACTTCTTCTTCTTTTTGCTTTTTTTTATAATAGATGGCTGAGAATTTATGTTTATCTATGTTCAAAGAACCCAATATGTTTTTTTTTTCTTTCCCTCTTTCTCTCCTTTTTATAATAGATCTCTAGGACTTTACATCTATGCATAATTCTTTTAAAAATCGTCGGATTACCTATAACCATTTGTATATATTTCTTTCCTCTAACCTTTTCATGAAAAATCATACACGTTTTTAGATTAACTAGAAGAGGGAAAAAGGATAATAATATGCTATTCTTATTGTTAAAATAATCTTTATGGTTGTTATAGATTACCAAAATACAAAATACAGAATATAGGACGATGATAAAATGCGGTACTGTAATATGTGAACCGTATTCATGTTGACAAATGTAGAAAAGGTATGAATGAGAACGAATATCTTCACAATACACGAGATGTATTCAACCGGTTTCGAATATGTCTTCTTCAGAAATACATATATTCGAAACCAGTCATATACATCTATTGTATTGTGAAGATGTTCATTCTCATTCATACCTTTCTGTAATGGGTAATAATGATGATGACGGTGATGATGATGATTATGATGATGATGATGATGAGGAGGAGGAGGAGGGGGATAATGATGATGATGATTATGATGATGATGATGGTGATGATGATGATTATGATCATTATGAGGATGAGGATGATTATGATTATGATGATGACGATGATGAGGATAATAATGATAATAATAATATTAATAATAATAATAATAATAATAATAATAATAATAATAATAATAACAACAACAACAATAACAATAACAATAACAATAACAAAAACAACAACAATAACAACAACAACAATAACAACAACAATAATAATGACAATGACAACAACAACGACGGTGTGACGATAACAACGATGACAGCGATAATGATCACAACATCCATAAAAAAACACGAACTGGCCACCGAAGCGAAACTGCGACGAGAACCGGCCCGCCTCCACTCAAAAATCCCCGTGAATGGCGACCAAATCTGACTGCTGGAAATCTGCCAGCTCAGATTCCCTTTACCGTTGCACACCAAAACACAGTCTGCAACGACGGGGTGACCTTGCGTGCAGCGTGAGAGAGGGAGAGGGGGAGAGGGGGGAGAGGGGGGGAAGAGAGGGGAGAGGGGAGAGGGAGAGAGAGGAGGGAGAGGAGGGGAAAGGGGAGAGGGACAAGGAGAGAGAGGAGGGAGAGGGGAGAGGAACGAGAGAGAGAGAGAGAGGGAGAGGGAGAGAGAGAGAGAGAGCGAGAGAGAGAGAGAGAGAGAGAGAGAGAGAGAGAGACAGAGAGAGAGAGAGAGAGAGAGGGAGAGGGAGAGAGAGAGAGAGAAGGGAAGAGGGAGAGAGAAAGAGAGAAGAAGGAGAGGGAGAGGGAGAGGGACAGGGAGAGAGAGAGAGAAGGGAGAGTGAAATAGAGAATGAAGGTGAGAGAGAAGGAGAGAGAAAGGGGTGAGAAGAAGAAGAAGAAGAAGAGAGAGACAAAATGAGACCGGGGTGAAAAGAGAGAGAAAGATGTAGAAAAAGGTATGAATGAGAAGGATTACCTTCATACCACAAGAAGCGGGATGATGCACAGTAAGAGAGAGAGAGAGAGAGAGAGAGAGAGAGAGAGAGAGAGAGAGAGAGAGAGAGAGAGAGAGAGAGAGAGAGAGAGACAGACAGACAGACAGACAGACAGACAGACAGACAGACACAGAAAGAGAGAGAGACAGAGAAAGAAAGAGAGAAAGAAAGAGACAGAGACAGAGATAAAGAAAGAGAGAGAAAAAGAGAGAAAGAAATACACAGAGACAGAGATAAAGAAAGAGAGAAAGAGAGAGAGAGAGAGATCCGTAAAGACGTACCATCATGTCCTAAACCAACGGGGAAGGAGCGTGTTCAACTGTTCATTCTGGTGAACGTGTTCATGCCGCATTGTTCCATTTTGGGGGAAGCTGTTGCATTTGTTGCAAGAGGGAGAGAAGGAGGGAGAGAGGCAGAAAGGGAGGGGAGGGAAAGAGAGAGAGAGGGAGGGAAGGAAGGAGGGAGAGAGGCAGAAAGGGAGGGGAGGGAAAGAGAGAGAGAGGAGAGAGGGAGGGAAGGAAGGAGGGAGGAGGCAGAAAGAGAGGGAGGGAAAGAGGGAGAGAGGGAGGGAGAAAAGGAGAGAGACAGAAAGGAGGAGAAGGAAAGAGAGAGAGAGGGAGAGAGGAGGGAAGGAAGGAGGGAGAGAGGCAGGGAGGGAGGGGAGGGAAAGAGAGAGAGGGAGAGAGGGAGAGAGACAGAAAGGAGGGAAGAGAAAGAGAGAGAGAGAGAGGAGAGAGGCAGAAAGCGAGAGAGGGAGGCAGAAAGAGAGGGAGGCAGAAAGAGAGAGAGAAAGGAGGGGAGGAAAGAGAGAGAGAAAGGCAGAGAGGAAAGAGGCAGAAAGAGAGAGAGAGAGAGGCAGAGAGGTAAAAAAACAAAGAAGGAGGGAGGGGGAGAAAGGAGAGAGGGAGGCAGGGAGAGTGGAAGAGAGGGAGGAGAGGGAGACAAGGAGGGACTGAGTGAGGGAGAGAAGGAGGGGAAGCGGGTGAAGGACACGAACAAGAAGACAGTTATAATTTCAAGGTTATTTGGGGTATTTACCAGGGGAACCTCTTATAAAAAAACAAATGCCACTGATCTAGTTGATGGCATTGTGGGAGGGGCCAGGAGGGGGAGGAGGAGAGGGGGGAGGGGAGAAGGAGGGGGGAAGGAGGATTGGGCGGGGGGAAGGAGGAGGTGGGGATGGGGAGGGGGAGGAAGAGGTGGGTGAGGAGGGGGAGAAGGAGGAGGGAGAGGGAGAAGGAGGAGGGGGTTGTGGAGAGGGAGAAGGAGGAGGGTGGGGAGGGGGAGGAGGAGGGGGTGGGAGGGGAGGAGGAGGAGGAGGGGGGGGGGAGGAGGAGAAGGAGGAGGGAGAGGGAGAAGGAGGAGATGGTGGGGAGGGGGAGAAGGAGGAGGAGGTGGGGAGGGGGAGAAGGAGGGGAGAAGGAGGAGGGGGGAAGGAGGATTGGGTTGGGAGGAGGAGAAGAAGGAGGGAGAGGAGAAGAGGAGGGGGTGGGGAGTGGGAGAAGGAGGAGGAGGTGGGGAGGGGAGAAGGAGGAGGGAGAGGGGGAGGAGCAGGGAGGGGGAGAGAACTGGACACGTGGATAGGAGGAGGACAACGACGGGTGCTGGACACGTGGGAGGAGGAGAGAGAGAGAAGGAGGAAGAGGAGGAGGAGGAGAAGGAGAAAGAGGAGGAGGAGAGGGAGAAGGGGGAAGAGGAGGAGGAAGAGAAGGACAAAGAGAAGGAGGAGAAGGACTAGGAGAGTGAGAAAGAGGACGAGAAGGAGAAAAAGAAGGAGGAAGATGGGGAGGGAAGAAGAGACAAAGGTGGAGAAAGAAGAGGGATGAACAGAAGAGAAATGAAGGGAGAGAAAGAGGAGGAAGAAGAGGAGGAGGAGGAGAAGGCGGAGAAAAATAAGAAGAGAAGGAGGGGTAGGAGGACAACGAAGAGAAGGAGGAAGAGGGGAAGAGGAACGAAATGGAGAAAAAGGGGGAGGAAGAAGAAGAAGAAGAAAAAGAATTAGGAGGAAAAAGAGGAGGAGAAGAAAGAGGAAGAGGTGGTGGAATAAGACGTTAAAGAGGAGGAGGAAGATGAAGAGGAAGACGAGAAGAAGGAATGGGAGGAGAAAGAGGGGGAAGAAGAAGAAGAGAAAGAGTAGAAGGACTATACTATACTGTTATTATCATCATTATTACTATTTTCATTATTATTATCATTACTATTATCATTGTTATTGCTGTTGAAGTTATTATCATTATTATTGTTTTCAGTAATTGTATCATTATCATTAATGTTATTTTCATTGTCATTGTTATGATAGTTATCATCATTATTTTCCTTATCATCACTACAATAATTTCTTTTAATTTTGTTATCACCAATTTCATTATTACTTTCATCATTTCTATCATCACTATCATTAATTTTCCATTGTTGTTATTGTTATTTATATTACTATTATTGTTGATGTAGTTTTGTTGTTGTCATTAATATTATCATTTTATAGTTACCTCATCATCATTATCATTATATTCATCACTAATTCCTTCACTATGACGTCACCACAAGATTCACCTTTGCCTTGACCTGCGACCTCCACTATCACCACCACTATCACTGCTGTTCAAATTGCCACTATTCCTTTTAATATTTTTATTATATCATCACAATCTATAACATCATTTTTACCTGTTAGTCACCACATCTATACACATCACCACATCAAAGTCATCACAATCTACACCTCTACGTGTTATGTTCATCCCCCAAATCTGCATAAATCATCACATATACAGTGAACAGCATCACAACCTACATCACTATATCTATTACGGATATCATATCATATCAAAATGGAACATCACATCTATCTGTTAAAAGCACCATATCTATACGCATCACCACATCTTATATGAACATCACAATTTACACCATCTTAGCCTGTTGAGATCACCACATGTGATGACATAAGTAAAATATCCTCCTCTACCTTTTCTTACGTTCATCACTCTCTCTCCATTAACATCATCATATTCATAGCATCATAATCATCACTACCCTTTTTAATTATATCTTTTCTGGCATTTTTATTTTTTAGATAATAGATAATTTTTTTTAGATCATTACCACCACCACTTTAGCCTGTTCACATCACTACATTTCTTAACATCACACAAACATCATCATAATCATAATATCATGATCATCACTTCCATTTTTAATCATATCTTTTCTGTCATTTTTCATTTTTTAGATATCATGACCACCACCACTTTATCTTGTTCACATCACCACATCTGCTAACATCACTATTAACACCATCACAGTCACCGCATCACCTTCACCTGTTGACATTACCAGAAACTAATTAAAGAGATTAAAACCATTATCTCATCTTCGTTATTTCTTCATTTGTGACATTTATCGAGACAAAATTAGATCACAGGTACATGTATATAAATATTGTGTGTATGTGTGTGTGTGTGCGTGTGTGTGTGTGTGTGTGTGTGTGTGTGTGTGTGTGTGTGTGTGTGTGTGTGTGTGTGTGTGTGTGTGTGTGTGTGTGTGTGTGTGTGTGTGTGTGTGTGTGTGTGTGTGTGTGTGTGTGTGAAAGAGAAGGAGACACACACACAACGAGAGCGAGAGAGAGAGAGAGAGAGAGAGAGAGAGAGAGAGAGAGAGAGAGAGAGAGAGAGAGGGAGGGAGAGAGAGAGAGAGAGAGAGAGAGAGAGAGAGAGAGAGAGAGAGAAAGAAAGAAAGAAAGAAAGAAAGAGAGAGACAGACAGACAGACAGACAGACTGAGGGAGACAGAGAAACCATAGAACCAAACAAATAGACTGAATTTACCCGCGTTTCTCCGTCTCCGCGTGTATGTGTGCGTGTAGCTGTGTGTGAGCGATACCCGTGTGTGCCGATAACTTGTTCTTGGCATCAGTGTCAACCTTCTCCCGTGTCATCTCCCAGCTTCTGACACTTTTTGGCTCTGCTTTTTACCCGCACTGAAGACACGACACTTGCAGAGAGACATAAAAACGAATTCGAAGACAATTAGTTATGTTATGATATTCCATTTTTAGGATTTGTATTTATTTTTGATAATAAGAGAGAGAGAGAGAGAGAGAGGAAGAGAAGGAGGGGAGATATAGATAGATAGATAGGTGGATAGATCGAAACATAGATGGATAGATAGATAGAGAGAGAGATAGATAGATAGATAGATAGATAGATAGATAGAGAAAGAGAGAGAGAGAGAGAGAGAGAGAGAGAGAGAGAGAGAGAGAGAGAGAGAGAGAGAGAGAGAGAGAGAGAGAGAGAGATGCAGAGACAGACAGACAGACAAACAGACATACAATGAGAGATAGAAACAGACAGAGACACAGACAGGCCAACCAAACAGACAGACAGTCCAAGAAACAGAAAAAAATCACTTCATTTTGCCACTTCAAAAATCCTAGACCTACATCCAACACCAAAAATAGATATGATGATAAAA
>NC_091591.1:15967666-15992666 GCF_042767895.1 Penaeus vannamei | reverse complement strand
AACATGTGTTAAGTCCTAGTTTATTAAAATAAAAAGATTTGGCGATTCGGATTTTCCCAAAGTGAGGATGAGTTGCCAGTTCAGTATTTTATGTAATTAAACCCACTACAGGTTCCAAATCAGACGAAAAAATGCATGCCCAGTTTGGCTCTTATGAAAGCACTTTACAAATTATGAATAGCTGTTAACTCAATACACCTTGTAGTTTCTTCTGACTTTTGACTCTTTGAAAACAAGACAAGCTATGGGTACCCCGGGCTTTGTTCAGGGAAGACAGGCTGATAGAATGGTAGGTGGGTAGGTAGATGGATAAATAGATAGAAAAAGAGAGAAAGAGAGGAAGGAGATAGAGAGGGAGAAGAGATAGATGGATAGACAGAGAGAGAGAGAGGAAGGAGATAGAGAGGGAGAAGAGATAGATGGATAGACAGAGAGAGATAGAAAGAGGAAGGAGATAGAAAGGGAGAAGAGATAGATGGAAAGACAGAGAAAGAGAGAGATGGAGAAAAGATAGATGGATAGACAGAGAGAGAGAGAGAGAAAGGAGATAGAGAGGGAGAAGAGATAGATGGATAGACAGAGAGAGAGAGGGAGGAAGGAGACAGAGAGGGAGAAGAGATAGATAGATGGATAGACAGAGAGAGAGAGATAAAGGGCACGGAAGTGAAGTAATAAAGCCGCTGTTGGTCAGCATCTCACCACACGACCACAACCAACCAAAGTCGTAAGATGACCGGAACAATATCCGACAGAGATAGCGAACGCCCAGCCTCTCGACGCGCCCCTGGAATGCACACGGAACCGCACCGACACGTGAGCCCTTGGCCCGGGAAGAGCAGCCCGAAGGAGGGAACGAAGGCAAGCCGAGCTCCCCGGAGACACGCTGGAAACCCAGGAACGCCAGGCGCGCTGGATTGGCGTCCGGGGCCAAGGTCGCCCGGCGCCATTCTAGGTCGCCAACCTGACTTTCCAAGATTGTTGTGAGTGCAGGACAGCGCGCCGGGCCGTGACGCTCACTCTCGTTGCAGCCTTTCGCCGGCGGGAACGTTGTGTGCAGGCCAGGCCCTTCGGAGTGCAGTGGAGGCTCTGTCGCTAGACGGGCGCGAGCTGTCAGTTACGGCTTGTCTGTCGAGACTCTGTCCCAAGGTTGACGAGTTGTAAAAACCCGACTCGACGTATTAACCTCACCTGCAACCGCCCAAGAAGGCAAGCCAGGGCTGCGGCGTGCGATATAGCGGGACCGGAGCCTTCGGTCCCTTCAATTCTGTACTGTGTCGCGCACGGATAACATGGTGAGTGCCCGCTCCGGCTGCTGCGAGGAGGGGAGTGCTGTGGGGGGGACTCTGTGGCTCTGTGGCTCTGTGCGAGGAACGGGTGGAGGGAGACCATACCATGCTGTGGATCGCGCGGTGGAATAAGTTTCAAGAAATGCGATGTTTAGATTCTTTTCTTCCCTTTTTTATTACGTGTGTGTCCTTTCTTACTTTCTGTTCTTCCTCGGTGCGTCTTTTTTGTAAATGAAAGAATGAATATTGATCGAATAGCTGTACGTTCTGTCAGTGGCACTTGTCAGTACGGGAATGCGCGCTTGCCTGTGTCTCCACGTGCACGAACTTCTATTTGTGTTTGTTTGAGTGCGTGTGTGTCTGCATGTGTAAGAGTGGGTGAATGGATGCGTGTGTGTTTGTCTGTATACACTTATAAAAATGAACAGATTCCTGGACGAAAAAAAACGGGAAAAAATCCAACATGACACGAATAAACAAGTAAAGAAATTACATTTTTACGTAACTTGGAAGAATGCATGACTGGAAGAATTGGAACTCGTTGGCAGGCTTTGGTGTGTGTGTGTGTGTGTGTGTGTGTGTGTGTGTGTGTGTGTGTGTGTGTGTGTGTGTGTGTGTGTGTGTGTGTGTGTGTGTGATGTATATATGTATGTATATATATGTATATACCAAATTATATCTGTCTATCTATTCATTTAACCATTATTGTAGTTCCAAAATCAGTTATACCAATAAACATAAATAAAACGACAAAGGATGATAAACAGAAAAATTCAGAGAGAAATCAACGGAAAGGGAAAGAATCAGAGAGACAACTTGTTTTTCCGGAAAATTCGATCTTGTACTTGGTCACAGAAGAGGGAAAGGGAGTGAGAGCGAGGATATTGATGCCCGTGTGAAGGGAAAACGAGCCAGTGTCTTGGTGTAGTTGGGTGGGTAGATAGGCCTTTGTTCGAGTAAGTTTCCTGGTGTTGGGTAGATAGATAGGCCTAGGTTCGAGTGAGTAATCTTGGTGTTGTTGGGTAGGTAGATAGGCCTTTGTTCGAGTAAGTAATCCTAGTGTAGTTGAGCAGGTAGATAGGCCTTTGTTCGAGTAGTTTCCTGGTGTAGTTGAGTAGGTACATATGCCTTTGTTCGAGCAAGTTTCCCTTTGTGGTTTGGTAGATAGATAGGTCTTTGTTCGAGTAAGTAATCTTGGTGTAGTTAGGTAGGTAGATAGGCCTATGTTTGAGCAAGTTTCCCTTTTATGATTTGGTAGATAGATAGGCCTTTGTTTGATCGTTTTTTAGTGTAGTTGAGTAGGTAGATAGGCCTTGGTTCGAGTAAGTTTCCTAGTGCAGCTGGGTAGGTACATAGGCCTTGGTTCGAGCAAATATCCGTGGTTTAATTTGTTACGTATACAGGTCCTAGTTCGAGCAAATATTCCTGGTATAGTTGAGTACGTAAATAGGCTTTCGTTCAGGTTAATTCCCCTTTTATAGTTTGGTAGGTAGATAGGCCTTAGTTCCAGCAAATACCCTAGCGTAGTTGGGTAGATAGGCCTTCGTTCTCGTAAGTATTCCTGGTTTAGTGGGGTAGGTAGACTGGAGTAGATTGGCTTTGGTTAGAAGACGTTAGTAGATAGAAACCATGTCTTGTTTGTAGGACTGATTATAAGAGAATCAAATGGTGTTTGTGGATGGGTTGGGTAGTTGAAGTGAGGTGATGTAGGTTGTAGATTGTAGATTGGTATTTGCTGTGGTTATGAGGGGTTGTAGTACAAGTCGGGTGTCTTTTTTGTTTAGAATAGGTTATGTTAGGTAATAGGTGCTGTATATTTAATCAGATGTAGTTTGGTATACAGAGAAATACAAGTTTGAAATAATACTACATTTAGTTTATCAATTTTAAACTGTTAAACACTGTCTTATGAAGGCTTATTATAATTACTTTTCTTTAGATGTGTCTTGATATATTTAGTATAAAGAAATCTGCTTTAGTTATTTGATTGATCTAACTAGTTTATCAAATGTTTTTGTGTTTTAAGAATAGTTAAAATGTTTGAAATGAATAGATGTTGTGGTTAGAAATTATTTTTATATTTGATTGACTAACATTTCAGATATATGAAATCGAAGCAAATTTGGGTGAATTAGCATTTTGTTCCTAACAATAGAATAAAGGTTGAGCTCCAGTTGCGGTTCTTTGAGTAGCTTGTTCAAAACGTGTTCACAGAGTGCCTTATCAGTATTCCTGTCCTTGTTAATGTAAAGAATGCAGTAAAAGTGCATGGTGAGAGTAAGTAATGTTGATACCAGTGCAAGGTGTATGCAGGTGATGGTGATTGTACTGGTAATACTGATACTAGTATTATTAGTAATAATAATAGCGATTCTAATGCTAATGCCAATACTGACACTAAGATTAATACTCATTCTGATACTAATACTAATGATACTAATACTAATACCTATACAACTATTACTACTACTACTACTACTGCTGCTACTACTACTACTATTACTACTACAAATAATGATAATAATGATCATAATAATAATAATGGGATAGCAGATGGTGGTTATAGTGTAGCTGCTACATCACTGCATGGTAATGATGATAATACAGTACATTAATGCATGGTGATTGCAGATGATAGTGTTAGTAGAATTGTGATATGAATACACGATATAATACGATACAGATGTGATATCAATGCAAGGTGATATCTAGCAATGATGGTCGTACACTGATAGTATTGTACAGTGAGAGTAGATGCTGGTGATGGTGATAACAAGATATAACAATATTGATAACAAGGCCAAATCTAATGTCTCAAACACGATGATGATAAGCAATCATAGACCTTACAGTAGAAATACAAAAGGACAAACACAATGTTCCGAATACGATGACGACAAGCAACAATAGGCCTTACAAAGCAGAGATACAAAATCGAGTGTAGCTCTTTTTTCCCCCTCGTGAGGAGTGTAAATGGGGGTTCGAGTTGGGTCAACACTTTCACTATATTAAATATGTCACCAAACACAACCAGTCTCGTATGGTGAATGTGCAGAACGCGGGGGATTGTGGTGAAAGGAGTGAGTCAAAGTGGTGGTGTGGTGACTGTGGTGTGTGGTGTTGTGGTATGGTGTCTTTGCGTGTGATTGGGGTGTCAAGTGGTTGGTGTGGTGACTGTGGTGTGTGGTGTTGTGGTATGGTGTCTGTGTGTGTGTGATTGGGGTGTAAAGTGGTTGGTGTGGTGACTATGGCGTGTGGTGTTGTGGTATGGTGTCTTTGCGTGTGTGAATGGGGTGTAAAGTGGTTGGTGTGGTGACTATGGTGTATGGTGTTGTGGTATGGTGTCTTTGCGTGTGTGAAAGGAGTGAGTCAAAGTGGTGGTGTGGTGGCTGTGGTGTGTGGTGTTGTGGTATGGTCTCCTTGCGTGTTAATGGGGTGTAAAGTGGTTGGTGTGGTGACTGTGGTGTGTAGTGTTGTGGTATGGTGTCTGTGTGTGTGTAATTGGGGTGACAAGTGGTTGGTGTGGTGACTATGGTGTATGGTGTTGTGGAATAGTGTCTTTGTGTGTGAATGGAGTGTACCGTGGTTGGTGTGGCGAATGCGGTGTGTGACGTTGTGGTATGGTGTCTGCGTGTGTGAATGGAGTGTACCGTGGTTGGTGTGGTGATTATGGTGTGTGGTGTTGTGGTATAGTGTCTTTGTGTGTGTGCATGGTGTGTACTGTGGTTGGTGTGGTAACTATGATGTGTGGTGTTGTGGTATGGTGTCTGTGTGTGTGTGATTGGGGTGCACCGTGGTTGGTGTGGTGACTATGGTGTGTTGGTGTTGTGGTATGGTGTCTTTGTGTGTGAATGGGGTGTACCGTGGTTGGTGTGGTGACTATGGTGTGTGGTGTTGTGGTATGGTGTCTTTGCGTGTGTGAATGGGGTGTACCGTGGTTGGTGTGGTGATTATGGTGTGTGGTGTTGTGGTATGGTGTCTTTGTGTGTGTGAATGGGGTGTACCGTGGTTGGTGTTGTGGTATGGTGTCTTTGTGTGTGTGAATGGGGTGTACCGTGGTTGGTGTGGTGACTGTGGTGTGTGGTGTTGTGGTATGGTGTCTGTGTGTGTGATTGGGGTGTACCGTGGTTGGTGTGGTGACTATGGTGTGTGGTGTTGTGGTATGATGTCTTTGTGTGTGTGAATGGGGTGTAAAGTGGTTGGTGTGGTGACTATGGTGTGTGGTGTTGTGGTATGATGTCTTTGTGTTTGTGAATGGGGTGTACCGTGGTTGTTGTGGTTACTATGGCGTGTGGTGTTGTGGTATGGTGTCTCTGTGTGTAAATGGGGGGTACCGTGGTTGGTGTGGTGACTATGGTGTTGTGGTATAGTGTCTTTGTGTGTGTGAAAGGGGTGTACCGTGGTTGGTGTGGTGACTGTAGTGTGTGGTGTTGTGGTATGGTGTCTGTGTGTATGAATGGGGTGTACCGTGGTTTATGTGGTGTCGTGGTATGGTCTGTGGTGTTGTGGTATAGTGTCTGTGTGTGTGAATGGGGTGTAAAGTGGTTGGTGTGGTGACTGTGGTGTGTGGTGTTGTGGTATGGTGTCTGTGTGTGTGTGAATGGGGTGTACCGTGGTTGGTGTGGTGACTGTGGTGTGTGGTGTTTTGGTATGGTGTCTGTGTGTGTGAATGGGTTGTACCGTGGTTGGTGTGGTGATTATGGTGTGTGGTGTTGTGGTATGGTGTCTTTGTGTGTGAATGGGGCGTACCGTGGTTGGTGTGGTGGCTGCGGTGTGTGGTGTTGTTTTATAGTGTCTTTGTGTGTGTGAATGGGGTGTAAAGTGGTTGGTGTGGTGACTATGGTGTGTGGTGTTATGGTATAGTGTCTGTATGCGTGAATGGGGTGTTGTCTAAGTTGTGGGGAATTTATGATGATGTGGTATGATGGATATGATGTTTGATGGTTCATTATGGTGGGTCTTGACTGTTGGGGATGTGGCATGATGTAGTATAGTGCGTATGGTGTATGAGTATTTAATATGGTGACTTTTAGCCGTTGGGACTTTGTGAAGAAGTATGGTGTATGGTGACTCAGTGTGGTGACTCTAAACTGCCATCGAATATGTGAATAAAATAGTATGGTCCTTTTCTCTTTCTCCTCTTTCTTTTCTCCAGTTTTCCCTTTTCGTCTATTCTTCCTTCTTTTTCTTTCCTTCACCTTTTATCTAATTTCCCTCTCTTCGCGTCTTCTCTCCCCTTCCCTCTTCTCTTTTTTTTCCGGTTCCCTCTTCTTCTCTTCCTTCTTTCATCTCTCCTTCTCTTGCGACTTGTAGTTTGCATTTACGTACACATTAGTCTACGTACACAAACGCACATAGATACACACTGATACACGATCAAGTTTTTTCTTTCTTTCTTCCTGATTCTGTGGATTCTACTTTTATTTATTCATTTATTTATTATATATATCTATTCTGATGATTAATAATTTCAGTAAAGAGGAAAAAAGAGGGAGAGAGAGAGAGAGAGAGAGAGAGAGAGAGAGAGAGAGAGAGAGAGAGAGAGAGAGAGAGAGAGAGAGAGAGAGAAAGGTGGGAGGGAGGGAGAGGGAGATAGAGAGAGAGAGGGAGGGAGAGAGAGAGAGAGAGAGAGAGAGAGAGAGAGAGAGAGAGAGAGAGAGAGAGAGAGAGAGAGAGAGAGAGAGAGAGAGAGAGGAGAGAGAGAGAAAGAAAGAGAGAGAGAGAGAGGCAGTAGGGAGGGAGAGGGAGAAGGTGGGAGGGGAAAAGAGAGAAGAAATGGAGGGAGGGAGAGAGATAAAAAAAATAATAATAATAATAAAAGACAGAAAGAGCTTTTCAAAACAACCTCCTAACATGGATCCTCATGAACTCTGACCTCCACCCCCCCTTCCCCTCCCCCTCCCTCCCTCCCCCACCCCTCTGCCTCTCCCTACCCTCCCTCCCACCCCACCCCCCTCCCTCCTCCATCCCCCTCCCTCCCTCCCTCCCCCTCCCTCCCCTCTACGCCTCTACATTTCACTCAATTTCAACTTTCAACTCTCGTGAGGTCGAAGAGCGATGACCTGGCTCTTGCTCTTGCCCTTATACCCCCTCCCCCCCTTACCCCTCTCTCCCCCGTTACCCCCATCCCCCTACCCCCCCCCTCCCCCCCCTTACCCCTCTCTCCCCTTACCCCCCCCTCCCCCCCACGCCCCTTCTACCGTTGTTGCTAACGAGTAAAAAAAAAAAAATGCGATTTTTGCTTCTTCTTTTTTCTTCTTCTACTTCTTCTTCTTCTTCTTCTTCTTTTCTTCTTCTTCTCTTTTCTTGTTTTATTAAGCGTCGGATTTCTGGCCCGATGCTGTGATTTGGTGGTGTGGGTTTGGCGAAAGAATTTGTTATAGAAATATCGAATGAGTGTGTGTGTGTGTGCTTGCGCGTGTGTGTGTTTGTGTGTTTTTGTATGTGCCCGTGTATGTGTGTGTGCTTGTTTCTGTTTGTTTGTTTGTCTTTGTACGTGTATGTATACGTTTGTGTGTGTGTGTTTGTATGTACGTGTACATACAAACAGAGAATGTACAGAGAAAGAGAGAGAGGGAGAGACAGAGAGCGAGAGAGAGAGAGAGAGAGAGGGAGAGACAGAGAGAGAGAGAGAGGGAGAGACAAAGAGAGAGAGAGAGAGAGAGGGAGAGAGAGAGAGAGAGAGAGAGAGAGAGAGAGAGAGAGAGAGAAAAGGCCTTCGAGTGTCACATCAGGAGGTGGAGGACGACGACGACGTCAAGGCCGACCTGCCCCAGTTTCCCTTCGAGGCGAAACGGTGCCCGTGAGACACACTTGCGCACGTGGGAGGGGGAGGGAGGGAGGGAGGGGGAGGAGGGAGGAGGAGGGAGGGGGAGAGGGAAGAAGGGAGGGAGAGGGAGGGATGGAAGGAGGAAGGGAGAAAGGGAGGGGGAGGGAGGGTAGCAGATGTACGTTTATACGCACACATGCACATTGATTCAGAAGTGCGTACGCATACGTATATGAACGCATGCACACACACACACATACGAACACACACACACACACACACACAAACAAAATCACACACAGAAAAAAAACACGAGCACACACCCAAAACAAAAAGCACACACACACAAACATCCATACACACAAAACACACAGTCACACAAACAAACTCGTGCACACACACACACACACACACACACACACACACACACACACACACACACACACACACACATACACACACACACACACACACACACACACACATATACCCCCATACATACACATACACACACAAACAAACAAAATCACACACAGGAAAAAAACACGAGCATACACACAAACACAATCACACACACAAAACAAAACAAAACAAAAAACACAAACACTCGTGCAAACAAAACAAAAAAAAACAAAAAAAAACACACAAACACTCGTGCAAACAAAACAAAAAAACACACAAACACATTCGTGCACACACACACACACACAAGCACACGCTCACACGCACACATGCACAAGGACAAAGATGTCGCAACTGACAGATCCTTCTTGACACAGAGCGAGAGAAACGTGTTACTGCATAAATCATATTCAAAATAGGCCTAAATAAGTAAAACAGGATTATATATGTAAAAAAGTTATTTTTCCTTCGTTCTCCTTGCATTTCCTTTTCTTTTCTTCTCTCTTTCTCTATCTTTTCTTCATCTTTTTCCTTTTTTGTCTATTCTTACCTTTTTTTCTTTCTTTCCTCTTTTATCATATTTTCTTCTCTTCGCGTCTTCTTTTCGGTTCTTTTCTTCCTCTCTTCCTTCATTTATTTCTCCTCCTCCATACCTTTTCTTTCTCTCTTTCTCTTTTCTTCCTTCTTCCTCCCTCTTTTCCCCATCATTCATTTCCTCCTCTTCTCTTCCCTCTTCCCCTCATTTCATTTCCCTCTCTTCTCGTTTCTTCTCCCCTTCCATCTACTCTTCCTTGCGGTTCTCTCTTTTCCTCTCCCATACCTTTCCCTTCTCTCACCTCTTCCTTTCTTTCTCTTTCTTTCCTCTCCCTCTTTCTTCTTCTCTCCTCTTCATTCCTTTCCCTTTCCCTCTTTTTTCTCTTCCTCCTTTTTCATCTTCCTCCCTTCTCCTCCGCTCTCCCTCTTTCTTCTTCTCCCTCCCTTCCCTTCTCTATCTGGCCTCTTTCCCTCCCTTCTCTCGTCCCTTTCCCTCTCCCATCACCTTCCCCCCTCTCTCTCCCTCTTCCCCTCCCTCCCTCTCCTCCCCTTTCTCGCCCTTTTCCCTCCTCCCCCTCCCCTTCTCCTCCTCTCTCTCTCTCTCTCTTTCCCTCAATCCCTCTCCTCCCCTTTCTCGCCCTTTTCCCTCCTCCCCCTCCCCTCCCCTCTCTTCCCATATCCTCCACATTAATCCCTCCTCTTTCTCTCACCCAGGTCCAGAGTGGGCGGTTGTGGTGGGCGGTGAGCCTGTTGGTGATGGCGGTGGGTGTGGCGGAGAGCACGGGCGTAGTGGACATGGAGGTGTGTCGCCACGGTTGCTCCGCCGTGCCTCAGGACCTGTGGCCGTACTGCTGCGAGTCCCACAATACGTGCTGTCAGGAATTTGCGGATTCGTGCGTGGTGAGTGTGAGGGTGAGGGTGAGGGGGTGGGGGCGGGATGAGGAAGGAAGGGAGACAGGGGAGGGAGAGATAGAGGCAGGAAAGGGGGAGAAGAGGGGGGATGAGGAAGGAAGGGAGAGGGAGAGGTAGGAAAAGGGGAGAGGAGAGGGGGATGAGGAAGGAGGGGATACAGGGGAGGGATAGGGAGGAAAGGAGGAGAGGAGGGGGGGTGAGAAAGGAAGGGATAGAGGAAAGGAGAGGGAGAGGCAGGAAAAGGGGAGAGGAGGGAGGGATGAGGAAGGAAGGGAGACAGGGGAGGGAGAGATAGAGGCAGGAAAAGGGCAAAGGGGAAGAGGAAGGGAAGGGAAGAGAAAGTTTAAGAAGAATGTCAGTCATTAGAGAAGGATTTCACATATTCAAGATGAGTAGTATCATGACCTTGCAAAATGCAACAAAAATGTTGATAATTAACCTACCATGTTTTGTAATACTTTGCCAAAAAAAAAATGTGATTAGCCTCTATTTCACGCTTACTATTCAAAAATAGGGTATTCATTTTAACTACTTCATACTCCATTTTAGGGTGAATTATCTCATCCATATCCCTTTTTCCCAGCACGACTGCCTTCCCCGAGTGAACTCCGGGGACGTGAGTGTGGTGGAGGAGCGCCCCGGCCTCTGCTGCGCCCTCTACAACCTCTGCTGCTTCCGGGAGACGCCCCGCATCTCCCCCAAGAGGAAGAACGACGGCCCTCCGCCCAGCATCCCCATCGTCCACCGGTTCAGCTTCCCGACGTCCGTCAGCCAGCAGAGGGCGCACTCCTCCCCCGCCCCCGCCGCCCGGCCTCCGGCGCCCCGGGACGAGCAGCCGCGGGAGCCGCCCAGGAATACGAACCCCAATCGCCCCCAACTGCCCAGGAAGTTGCCCGGCAGACCGAGGGACTCCGATGACGACCAAGACGCACGACCCAACTTCGCGAGTGGACCCAGACGCCCTCAGCTCCCCAGGAAACTTCCCTTCAGGCCCGACGACTCCGAGGGTCCCCAACCACCAAGGAAGCTCCCGAACAGACCCAGCGACGCGGACAGACCCCAGCCCAACAGACCCAACAGCTCGGACAGACCCCAGTTCTTAAGTAAGCCCCAATCAGAGCCACAGACCCCAAGAAAACCGGTCCCCACCAGAGCCGAAGGCCTCGCTGGCCCACAACCTGCCAGGAAGATCAAGGTTCGGCCTCGTCCCCAGCAGAGAAACGACGTGGAGCCGGAACGCGCCGAGCCCGAGGAACTGCCAGCGCCAGTGCAGACTGCTGAGCAAGAGGACAGACGAGGCCCGTCAGGTGTTGAAGAAATCAGCGCTGACCCAGAAGGGGAAACTGCGCCACTGCCAATTCCTCCAGCAGTGGAAAGGACGCCAAAGATCATCTCGGTCGAGGAGAGGCCGGCGCCGCAGCGGACAGCGCCTCAGCGGACAGCGCCTCAGCGGACAGCGCCTCAGCGGACAGCTCCGCAGCGGACGGAGGCAGCGGTGATCGAGCTGGCGGACGAACCCTTGGTCGATGACTTTGTGCTCCTCCCAAACCCTATCACCCAGGGCCAAGTCGCTGAGCCGGCCGAGAGCGTGACTCCCCCGCCAGCCATCTCCCCAGAGGACATCCCCACTTACCTCCCTATCGAAATCCCTCAAGATTCCAGCGCCCCCACCTACCTCCCTCTGGACGAGGGGGACGTCTTCGAAGCCCCACAGCTTTCCCCCGAAGTCCAAACAGCACCTGAGCCCAGCGAGGCCCCAGCAGGCAGCCCTGAACCCTCCCTGCCCAGCCCTCAGGAGCCCGAGGAGGCCCAGTCTCCCGACCTCACCGACGTCCCCGCCCCTCCTGCCGCCGCCACGAGAGGAAGAGGCACTAGGACCCGCGGGAGGGCAAGAGGCTCTCGAGGAAGGGCGAGATCCGACACAGGCGCTGAGGAGGCAGCAAGTACGAGGTCGAGATCAAGAAGCCGTGGCTGAAGGCCGAAGGCGCCGGAAAACGGAGGTCGACCCAATGCCATCTACTGCTAGGATTGCCACGGGCTTCCTTGGCGACGCGTCCATCTTACAAATATTCTGAAATGTTACAAAAAAGGGTGTTACATACCGAGTGTACATATGCAATATTTTGATACTTAAGCACAGCATTTGTAGAAATCTGCTTGGCATTGTTATCGTGTAAATAATACATGCACATCGATCAATCTAAATTGTATGTATATGTCTGACAAGCTTTAAGAGACTGTTTGCTTCATTGTTATCGCTCTTTTACTTTCAAAGCTTGCTGCAAAACGGCATTTTTCGATCAGCTGTTCGTGGAAGATACGAGAAGCCAAAAGAAGCCTTGTGTTTACATTTTACACTTGTTCCAACGTGTCTGCATTCATAGTTTGTGATATATTGCTTCCGTCTCTGGCTTTTCCTTTTATACTGATCTTAATTCTTATTGTGCCAAATTCATTTACTTTTTTCTAATATATAAAAATCACATGTTTAATTACAGCCTCTTATATTTGTTGCTAGACGGATTCTCTTGCATTTTATACATGAAATTTCATTATATAGTTTGTATAACTTACTGTATCAGTAGAAAATTACAAATGGAGAAATGACATGAATAAAAAAGAATGGTAGGAAAAAAAAACACTTAACAAGAATCTTGTGCTTCGTTTTTTTCTTTTTTTGTAATTTTCATTCATAACTTTTCTACGCAGGTCAGTAGAAAGTGGCAAAGAATATATGTCCAGTTTAATATATTCTGTTTAGATTCCCTAAGCCTTCAAAAAACAGTCGTATGGATATATTGATTTTACTCATTGATGTTCACTGAAAGATGTTCTGTTCAACAACCAATTCTTCCCGAACTGAGAATAAAGAACAGAAGCTATTAACTTCAATAGACATTCATTTAATACTGTTAATCTACCCGAAAGCAGTGGAATAACATTTCCACTCATGCTAAACCTGCCATCTTATGTAAATTTATTATCCACAATAAATACTTTACATCGATATATTTTTTTTAATACCTACATTCCAATCTCATCTTCCAGGCACTGAAATATTCGAATTGTTTCTTATCCTTCCTATATCTTATGCTATAAAAGTTAAGTGACAAAGCCGCATCGAGTTGAGAATGTCACTACATGCAAGATGATCCTTGTAAACCCTTGTAAAATCCTTAACATTGCCAAAAGAATGTAGTAATATTTTATATCTTCGTTTTACTCACAGCTTTTACTTTCTTTGTGTGTGTGTGTGTGTGTGTGTGTGTGTGTGTGTGTGTGTGTGTGTGTGTGTGTGTGTGTGTGTGTGTGTGTATGTGTGTGTGTGTGTGTGTGTGTGTGTGTGTGTGTGTGTGTGTGTGTGTGTGTGTGTGTGTGTGTGTGTGTGTGTGTGTGTGTGTGTGTGTGTGTTAAACTACTCAATTGCAGCATTCTTCATTTTTCTCAGTATTGCTTATTTTTCAATTATGTCTTCAGATAGAGAGTATCAGTTCTAGCTTACACGAATTCAACCTCACCTTTGTTTGTTATATTTATGCGGCATAATTGCATTTTCTTTCAATACTGGACACATTTGTTACCTTCCAGTTCTATTTGTTCTCCTTGTTCTCCTTGCCTTTACTTCACTTCTTTAATGTGCCGAAATCATGTATTTTAAAAACATTCAACTTTATTTTTTAGCACCACTTCAGTTTGCCCTTTAAAGTGCAAATTACCATAAATGTTGCGAACAGATGTGGGCAAGGATATAGCCTCAGTGTTTTTTTGTTTTGTTTTGTTTTTTGTTTTCTTTTGCAGTACGAGAATATTAGATAAAATTACCAAGTACCAAGTGTTAGAGATGCTCAGTCTGTGACACTGAATACCATGCAAACTCAGATTTGATACTTTTGCCAGAAATGTGATGGAATAAATATGTTGCAACTTTTTACACCATACCTTATGTGCGTGGTATTTTTTGTATGCTACAATCATTTCAGTTGAATTACGTGTGCAGTCATTTTATATCAATACACAAGTAGCAAGTATGAAAACATTTAGTATTTTACTTTCAAATATAATAATTTTTCAGTTTATGTAAATAACGAAGGTTAACTGGAATGCATACTGATCCTTTTCATATAACAATAATCCTCCATGAATTTACCATAAAAATATTTTTTGCCAACTAAACCAGTATGCTTTCCTTTTTGATTGCTTTAAAATTATCTAAACTGCAGAAAAATAAAAATGAAAAAAGATTGCCTCATGAAATTTTCTTATCTCCTTCGGTGTTCACTTGCACATCCTTCTAAGACTGTATCAGAAAAAAGCATAGAGCACACTTCTCCACAAGTACAAAATAGAAATTCTGCTTCAGCCTCATGTCTCATACTGTGGACTACCCTTGCTCATCGTTGTCTGGAATCTGACTACCCTGCGAAAAGGTGCCTGCAATATGTGTTAATGTCTTTTTTCCTTTCATCTATGCATGTATCGCAAACACATTAGGGTTTATCATCCACCATCTGCTTCTGCCTAACTTTGGACTGCCATATGAGCAATGTGGTGGACTTCATAGACCTACCTGCATAGTGTGAGTAGAACTTGACTGCCTACCAACACTATGCTTATATTAAAAGCATTAGGAATTTTTTAAAAATCAAGTTAGAACATAATGGAATCCAGCAGTTTCATATAATCATTATGATATGCATACTAGAAAATAATTTCATCAATATTCCTAATAAAAATACATTGATTACCAAGGTATATGGTAAACAACACTGAATTTTCGGATTTTATTTCATATGGAAACTGCATTGGTTGTCTAATACTGATTTCTCTATTACTTTGCTCTCTAAATATGTTTATCAATTAAATATCAGTAGCAATATTTTCATTTCCTAAACATTCCAAAATGACAAAACACACAAAATGGCCACATTTCCACTCTTATTACTGCTGGTTACACAAGAAATGTCCGCATATAAGTCTTGGACATGTTAGTACTGTACCTAAATCAATCAACTTGCTGGGAACTGTCTGCGAGATACCTGCCTTTGTATTAACAGATTATCAAAAATCTGCAAAATATAGGAAATGTGGTATGTTATTATCAAAAACAATATTATTTAGCAGTATCTCTTATAGCATCCCTCCTCCTTCCTGTGCATTTTTTAAAGTGCAAAGAGAGCACTGAGAGAAGGGGCCTGTAGTGGTAAAGTGCACATGTATGTTCTGTGATCTGTCTTCCAATCTCCTATACGTTTTTTCTTTCTTTCTTTCTTAGGAGGGGGGAGGGAATTCTAAAAGTTGAAAGTTTTGGGAGGTTGAAAGGGTACATGTAGCCCCGTGCTGAGGCCATGAGTTGAACTAAATATGGTGCATGCATCCACACTAATCAATCTATATTCATATATTCTTCATATACCCTGACATCTCAATGTCCATCAGGCTTTTGAGTTTCTGTACTTAAGGAGGCCTGCTGATAATGATGCATAAACCAGCCTTTTCAGATTAACACTTTCAATGGCTAATGGTTAAAAGCAAAATAAATGTGCTAGACTTAACACTCAGTGTGCATAACATGCCATTTGTCTGATATTTTCCATAAAGCAAAGGGATCCATTATCACTTTAGTACATCTGACAAAAATGCAGGGACACTAACTGCTATGATGCTTACCTGGTGATGTATAATCATTATTTTTTTATTCAGATCTTGTTTGGTTCTCACCTACTGTTTATTTTTATATTAGTAGTGAGTTAGTGATCAAGTGAGTGTGTGTGTGTGTGTTACCATGTGAGTGAGAGAATAAGAGATATCATGTGAGAGCAAGAGAGCAATATAACAAGAGAGAAAGCAAGAGTGTGTGTGTGTGTGTGTGAACTCTGTATGGTTAATGGTTAAAACTTTAAACAAATAAATGTGCTAGACATCAAAGGGAGAACTCTGTAGAGGCATATATGGTCAGGGTGGTCAGTTCTTTATGCCCTAACTTTCATCCCAGCATGTTGCCAGTACTCACTCACAGCAAGGGTAAACTACGCACGAGCCAAAAACATTGAGACTACAAAGCCTTCCTCTGCCAATGAGCTATGCCACCTCTAAAATTGGCTTAACAAATCAGTTTCCCTTCTCACTATTATAACACAAACTAATATCCAATTACCTTGCCAATATTTCAGATTGTATAATCAATATATGAATTAATGAATAATAAAAAAAAGAAATGTCTATATTTAAGAGAGCTATCATATACCTGTCCATATAAAGCATGATCAGCGGGCACATGGCTGTACAAAAGTAGAGATGACACCACAGGCGGAGTAACTACTCCATAAACAAGGAGTTACCCACTGATGTTGTCTGCCAATCATGTCCGCTTGTGTGGACAGGTCTTTAGGTTTATTACGATCTATGGTGTCCCTCCATTATATAAATATATGGTCAGATGTACAGTACTATTGCACCATTCTCCTCTGCATGATAGAGATACTTTTGCTTTAACACTAAATAAATAAAAGTGGAACTCCCTCTCTCAAAACATTCGTCATGATAATTCTTTCATCCTTCCTTATATTCATTTGTTGGTTCATCTGGGTTCTTAATATATAATTAAAACTGCAATCTGTAAGAATATCTTTTAATCAAACACATGTTGATCTTTTTTGCAAAAATCTGACCAGAGAAAGAGAAGAAAGAAAATGAAAAAAAAAAGGCCTTATTTCCCTTTGGTTCAACTGGCCAGACCTCGGGGACATAAAGTCATGTAAAAGTTCAGTTCATCAAACCTGGTTAAGCTCTTCACAGTACATTCCTCCTTTAAGACTATATTCTAATACAGAAGTAAGTTGAGCTATTAAAGAAGAATAACTTGCACTTACACATGTATATTCTCTGGCAAAAATCACCTATCACCGTGAACCTTATCACATCAGTTGTCAAGACTTACATCCATGTAAATACTTAGTATATCATTAAAGAAATGGGGAAGGAAAAAACAAAGGACCCACGACAATAACCTTTTTTTTTCTTGGCAAGACAGTGCAGCAGCAAGACTGAATATCAGCTGTTCTTCCACTATGGTTGCAACACCATCCTTGCTATAACAATCATCATGAGGAACTTCAACATAGGTAAAAAGCACGGATGTTCGCAGTGTAAAAGGGGGATAATGAAAAAAAATGCTATCAAAACATCTGCTGTTTTCATGAATCGCTTCTGCACCTTACAACAAAGCAATGAGTAATCCCGATAAGGGACACTACTTAAGCGTAAACTTCACATGGGGCTTAAACACTCACAATATGTGATTTCCTGACATCAAAAATTCTTAGCATGCCATATGCATTAGTTTTTTTGTTTTTTATTGATCTTTTTTCAAATCAAGAAAGTTATAGCAGCATTGATTATAATGAATCCTTTTAAACTTAGGAGTATTGCATTTCCAACATCTAATAATAGCTGAAAGAGGTTCAGTACAAAGGAACTTCATTTACTTTCTAACCAAACCAATTACATTGAAAAATTAAGGAATATGACATTTTCTTTCCATTATTACTGCCTGGGAAGCAACCCTCTAAGAACTAAAAATAATAATCATTTCATTCAAAAACATGAAGAAACAAATCCCTGACAATGTCATAAAATGCACATAACTGCAAATAGCACATTAAAATTTTTACCAACAGACTATGGCTGACAAGGCTTTTTGGGGAGACTTGTCAGAGATTGGACAGTGGCTGACAATATTATTATTATATGATGGCTTATTGATTGTGGATGACCAGGCGGAAAGAATCGTGCTGGATGAAGAAAGAGTCGTTCATGGGCTTGAGAACGAATGTTTGCGAGAATCCATGCACTGGGTCTTCATCCATCTGTAAAAAGAAAGTAAGAAATTAGTGGAAAGTAATCAAACAATGCTGTTCTGCAGTTCTGGGGAAACCTAAAAGCATTACAGTTTACATATATATATATACACACACAAAAATCATGTATTCATGAATGTACATGTTATTTTCCCATCAACATGTCCCCAACTGTCTAAGAAAACCCTTTAGCCAGGTTTCCATTAGTGACACCCAGATCTGGTCCTGGATCAACCTCCAGTCTTTTGATTTAGTGAAACTCCTCAGGACTTGGCATGTCTAGGCTAGCTTTAAAATGTTTTTAATTACAAAATGGTTAATGGCCAAAACAAATAAATGTGCAAGACACCAAAAGTCATATAGCACTATGATAAAGTATTATGGCAAAAAGGGTAAAACAGGTTAATGATTAGGGAAAAATATGTTAGATGTCAAAGGTTGTAGAATAGTATGGTAGTGAAAAGGGAGACGTGGGGGAGCAAATGAAGTAAGGTGGGGAACTTGAGGAGAATGGATATTGGCAATTATTCTAAATGTAGTAGGAATGGGAGTAGAGAGACTGGAGTGTGGATGATAGAGAGAAGTGTTCTCTTGGGTCATGTTAGAAAGCTTTGGATGTCTTCAAGAATTTCTGGAAGGGAGTTTGGAGGAGAAGTCTGAGAAACAAAGGTTTTCTTTTGAGGAGGAGAGAAGGAGACAAATATTTGGTAGGAGAAGACAGTGTAGAAAGTTTAGAATGCCTGGTGTGACAGTCAAGTGAGGAGGAGGTAGGGTAGGCACTAGGGATGTAGCAGAGGTTGGAGTATCTGGATTTAGACTGACAAGAATTTGAATGAGGGAGAGAGGAAGGGGAGGTAGACTGGTGAGGGGCAGAGATACTGGGGGAGATGCCGAGATATCTTGGGAAGAAGAGAGGAGAGGGGTGGTGTGTAGGGTAGAAAATGAAGAATGTGCAGGAAGAGGTGGAGTGGAAGATGGTGGGAGACAGGAAGGTGTGTATTCTGAAGGTTGAGTAATGACCTGGGTGGATGACTCATAATGGATAGAATTGACAGGAAATATCAAGAAGGGGGGTAGTAGCAGCAGTAGTTGAGGTCATGATCAAAGAAGCAGCAGTTGGGAAACCAAAGAAATTATATTTAGTGATCCTGAAGTATCTTGTGGGCTAAGGATTAGGTGATTTGGCATGGGAATACTATGCCCATGGGTTCCAGAGGCTGTTCAGGATAAAGCCACCCATTCATCCTTCCTGCATAGCACTTACAACATAGGAAGTGGACAGAAGGGGATGAAGAAGAGAAGGAAAAAGAAATGGGGGGAAGAAAAGACCATGCAAAATTAGTCTAGCTGAGGGCTTAGGCCCAAGGTAGGAGTGATCCCCAACATCGGGACTCTCTCTCCTATGCCCCCCCCCCCCTTAGTAACAACAGGCATGGGATTGGGAAGAAAGTTTATAATCATGTTAGTATTGTATAATTATTCTTAAAGTTCAAAGATGATCACAGCTTATAAGAAGATTACTGCCCAGGAAAAAAATGGCAGGATCTGAGCAGAAAGAGCACACCTAGGCATGGCCATAAGGGTGATAATCTAAACCTAGGTCAGGTCCCAGAGACTGAGAAGGCCTGCTCATCCATGGCTTTAGAGGTCTGCTGGCAATTCTACCTTTCCCATCTTCCCCATCTGTGCTATTCTGAAGGTCGGGTAACACCTATATATAGGGGATCCCCATAATATGGACCGGAGAAATAAGGTGAATAATGACACTTTATCCCATAAAAATACTTTATAAAGGGGTGTAATATGGACTGGGATCATGATATCCAGTGGTTTAGCTTATATGTATATCCTTCAAATAATGCATAAGAGGAGAATACCTACATTTTTGTCAAAGGAAAAGTTAACATAAGAGAGAAATGCAATTTGTGAACCATGGTGTAATCATTACACGCAACACATGGTCGGAGAGATGACCACCAACTTTGGCCACTGGCACTTAGCAGTCGTGACGGAAATGAGGGTTGGGCTTTGCACAGGTAGATATAAGGGGATTATCTGCTTTTACATCATTTTCTTCTTTTTTCTTTTTGTGAAGAAAGAGTAATAGTTGAGGTAGATTGATAAGGATTATCATGCATTTCACATTAGATGACTCTGTTGAAAAAAAAAGGAAAGAATTAAAGAAAGTCTATTTGTTTCCTGCTTCTTTTGTTCCAGTCATAAAGAAAAAAAAATAGTTGAAAATTAAGTCAGACAGTCCACTTAAGCACACAATACCAGCTGCATGTTATGTGCTTTTATCTCTGAATACTATTTTCTTACTTTCATCTTTCCTAACATCACCACACAAGTAACAATTCTGATCTGCATCTGAGAGTGCAACACAACAGCAGCATCAGCTTGTATGGGTGGCTCAAGTACTCATGCATTGTTCACATATATGGTAGTTCTTGCTAGCAGCTTGCACAAACTTTCAGATTTGGTACATGCTCTTATTATATTCTTATTCAATTTCACACTGTAGTTTCTTTTAATATTTGCTTCTTATTTGTTTTGTATGAGCTTAGAGACCAACATTCAAAAACTTTTTGGAACCCCCAGATATGTGATTAATAATGCATCCACAAAGTCTGACTAAAGAGTGAAATGACAAATAAAGGGGATCCTCTGTAGTTCCAAATTTGTCAACATAGGGTAACAGCCAAAGATAACTTGATATAACTTACATCCCAAAGAACAGTGATTTTTAACCCGTTGGATCCAATTGTGTCACGGAAATCACAGATCATCTTTGCAAAAGGGAGGCACAGAGTCTTGTTACTGCTCATCACCCATGAGCAGTGACAAGACTCTCTGCCTCCCTTTTGCACAGTTATTTTGTGTAAACTTTTTTTTAGCTTTTATGCCATTTTCCAATGTCCATAGCTGTCTTTTGATTTGCTTTATCCATATGGAAATAGTTTATTTTCCTTGCACAGACTTCATTTCATCTCTCAATGTAGTAGATAATTCAGTGCAAGAAAAAAAGTATGGAAAATTTGGTTATATATATATTATATCTCTCTTTTTCGTAATTTTCAGTTTTCCCTAATACAACCTGCAACGCCTGTCACAGCAGCCAGGATTACAATGTGCAGCATGGAAATGACATCCTCCTTGGAGCCAGTGCTCTTCCAGTCATGGCATTCGCATGTTACATTCCACATATGTTTATCAACGGGAATAATGCCATAGCCCATTTCTAAGCACCCAATAAGTCAAATCACACTACAAATTTCACTAAGGAACTCTCTTCAAATTGCAAAGGCTGTTATACTATGATGCTTCAATAAGAAGTGTATTGCACATGTATGGGTGTCATACATTATAAATCAAATCTATAGATTATGTAGCCTAATACTTGAAACAGGCCAACATAGGCCAACATAACTTTTTTTGCAAGGAGTGCAAAAGAAATACTGATAAAAATTGCAAGTAGTACACAAAAACTTGCAAAAACAAAAATAACTTAAAGGATCAATCACAAATACAAGCTTCATATCAAAACATGATCATTTCAGTTTCACTATATTCAATTTTCTAATGCATAAGATGTGTAAAATCTATGCCAGGCAAACACGTTCAATGTAAAATGCAATTCCAACTTTCCGCAGATCAAAAGTAGAACAATGATACCTCTCTAAAAAGATCGTCAAATATGCAACAGTTTACTTTAGTAATCCCAAATTGGTAGCCAAGCCAATGAAGTATATGAAATCTGAATGGTTTGGACTGAAAGATGACAAAGATTCCATAATCTTGGGCTGCTTCTATATCCAATTTAAGAGTAAATAAGCAAGCAGACAACAGATTTTATAACTAACAAGTTAACATGTAAACAGACCATATAAAATATAAAACACCAGCAACTCTGTTTCATTTCATCTTTGTATGGTTTCCCAAAAAAGCTATCAGCCTTGTATCATACAAAAATGGACATCAATGCACATTAGATTCTATTACGCTGTCAAGTAGCCTGGAAGGTACTGTGTACACTAACTAATTAAATTGCAACAGGTGTATTCAGCAACTGCTAACAGACTACTACTAAATTAGCATTCATTGATAAATGGTGAGTAAAATATCAAAACTACAAAATAAAAACAAAAAATAAAGAGTAGTCCCTTGCCCTCCAATTATCAATAAAAAGTAAATTCTGAACACCATGTAAAAAAAAAAAACATACAATAATATAGCTTGTTTTTTTTTCTTTTTTCTTTAATAAAGAAAATGTTTGATTCAAAATATTCTCTGACCTTGAATTATATCCAAGATTCATTGCTAATAGACTTATCTTATGTGAAATTTTGTATACCATGAGGCTACACTTGATATTCTTCTCGTACCATGGAGTACTCATTTTATCTTAAAAATCAATGGGATTATGGAATAAAGGGGAGTTCTAGGTGGGTGAAAGATATTAAAAAAAAAAGAAAAAAAAGAAAAAAGGATTGTTCTCTAATATGTACCTTTTCACTTTATAATTCTCCTTACAGAATACTGAATTACACTATTTAGACATCAAAGCCAAAACACTGAGCAGAAAACTGATAAACATTATATGAAAGCAAACAGAACTTTTCTATGAATAGCTTTGTCTGGCCACTAAAAATACTAACTTTCAGTGCTGGATGTTGACAACTTGCAATACCACCTTAAATGATCTAAGCTGCATCCTAGAGATTAGTCGAAGACTGAAACAACATAGATTGGGTATGCTGTTCTATTGTCATTTAAATCCTACAATCTGGAAGACATGACCATCAATTCATGAAAAAATTCAGCTTGAGGGGCAGCTGATGCAAACATGCCATCATGGAAAAAATTTATCAGGGGCCAGGGTGACTGGAATAATGGTCATGAAAATTTTTGCTAGAGGCCAAGGTGACAGGAGTATCGCCATGAGTATGCAAAGCTTAGAAGGTAATTAAACTCAGTGGATATTAAGGAAGAGGCTCTTGCATTTTTTCTATCAATAAAAGGGAATGTGCTATCCATGGACCATAACTTGAACACCAGCTACTGGGAAGACACTATTCCCATTATCAGGATCCTATTCTTGCCTGCCGTGACTAGTGGCACAGGTTGTATTAAACCCACGTGTTATTTGTGTCAATCTAATTGTTATTACTGCTGCATTGAGTTATGGACTACCTAGGGAGATAACAAGTCAAATTATCATCTAGATAAAGCAAAGCAAATGACAAATATATATTGGAAAATGGCAATAAAAGCTAAAAACACTTATGCAAAAAAAAAAAAAAAAAAAAAAAAAAAAAAAAAATACATTGCAAAGGGGAGCCAGGGAGTCTTGACACTGTGCATGTGTTCATGTGCGAATGCCCTACTAGCCATACACCCATCAGAGCAGCTCAATGCCCGGATTTTGGGCCACATGCAGGCAGTGAAGCACCCGGATCCAAGGGTTAAAAAATTGAAAAAAACTTATATATGCATAGATGTAAATATGCATGTACGTGAAAATGTATGCATGCATATATGTACAGATGTAAATATGTATGGATGTACATATGTACAGATGTATATATGTGCAGATGTAAATAAGTATGGATATAAATATGTACAGATGAAAGTAACTGTGTATGTATGTATTGTATTTTAGTATAGGGATTTGTAATTTTTTATCATTCCAAGTTGTACTTTTAAACAAAGTTAATCAAGATTTGCTACAAGTCCCTTTAATTGTAAAATAATCTTGGAAGATACTCAAGGGCAGCATTAGACAAGGGTCAAAAGTCATAACTGCAAAAAGCAAAGTATTAGTGCACACATTATCCTGAAAATCTAAGAATTTCTGCTCTCTAGTAGTACACGGTTTCCACAATTACTACCTTGCTCTTTCAAAACAAAACAAAACAACATACTAAAACAAAAACAAGCCAAACATCAAACAATCAATGACAAACAACAATGAAGAAAAAAGAAAAAAAAAGAAAAAGAAAATAATAATAAAAAAAAATCTCAACCAGCATGCCACACCAGCTCTGAGCGACACACATGTGCCTTACAAGAGAAAGATGCAGCAGAGGGGTGACTATGACGCATTTGCCTCATCCTTGCCTGGCACTTCGCACCAATGTTCATATGGCAATGTGATGAAGGGCCAGGCGAAAGAAGTCATGCTGGACGAAGAAACTGTCGCCAAGGGGCTTGAGCACAAACGTCTGATTGAACCCGTGAGGAGGGTCGTCGTCCATCTGGCGAATCGTGAGTCCGCGTGAGCCAACCATGAGTGCCAGCCACCACAAGTGGAAAGATTCAAGGGGGAAAAACGAATGAGTTGCGAGGAGGGTAAAGGTCCGTTTGTGATGTTGAAGATACTGTGGAGATCCAATCAAAAATTCCCTTTGTTTTACTAAATTTGATTTTATTATTACTTTTATCATTTTTATTTCTGGGAGAGCAAGAATAGATGTTAGTCTACTGATGAATACTGAATACTCAAGAATCATGTGCCCTGAAATATGTCTGTTACTAGATTGCCAAAATCTATTTATCAAAAGGTAGAAACCACAACATATGACATACATGCACATGCACAATCATAGTAATTATCAATCTTTACATATACCACTCTGGAAATATGTTTTTAAAAATTAACAGAAAATAAAGAATTAGAGAACATAGACAATTAGTCATTAATCACATTTACTAATCAACAATCTAAGCATTTTTTGAAAAATACAAGAAACTATTATCATCTATTACTTTTATAAATTTCAGTTACATGAATTAACTATAAGCCAATTTTTTTTTACATTGGACCTACAATCTCTCTTTTTTTCTTATTTTACAGAAAACTTTGACTTGAGCAGAAGTAACACAGACCATAACTTTGAAGTATCAATAGTAAAACAATTCTTGAAATGGGTAAACCAATTATAATCAGTCCATAAATTGCTGAGCTGGAATATAACCAGAATCATTCTATCAAGTATCCAAATGATTAGTTATCTACTTGCATGCACTGAACTGAACTGAAACACCAGTCAGAAAGCTCTTAACCCCATCCCAATACACTCTTCACACCTTGCGTTGTTCCCAAGTACAATCAAATAATCCAATATTCAAATATCTAAATTCTGCATAATTCAGATATTTCATGGAACAGTATATCACACACAAGACTGTCAGAAAAATGTCAAAGGTTTATCATCTCACATCGACTGACTTAAATATTT